>NC_060252.1:88807471-89110501 GCF_921293095.1 Ischnura elegans
GTTTTCAGCTTCTTTTCAGTTTTATGTATTTTTGGTTTTTAATTTAAATGAAAATTGTATACAATTAAAAAAATTAATCGTTTTTTGCTCTCCGGAAAAGTTGCTGTTTTTGAGGTACGTGTTGTTAGAACTTATCCATCGATATGTTGAATTATAAAGTTTTCTTTACTTCTCATTATGTTAAGTATATTCCATAAAGTCACGCCTGAAACAATTAATTATATCTTTCGATGAAATTGTGTAGTTACAATAAATTTCATTGTGTCTTCATTTGTTAAAGGGAGCTACCCCACACTTGAGCCCGTGCAGTTGGTCCTAAAGCAGAAATCTACCATGTCTCCCATCGGATTGGAAGGTATGCAATCAACTTTCACCGATCTCTCCACCTCTGCAGCTTTTCCGGATCCCTCGAGCAAAGCTGTCGACCACGGCCGTGCCCCAAGCTCTGCGAAGTCACCGCGGAAGGATCGACAAGAACATTTCTTTCACCATGATGAAGTCAGGGAGACGGGAGGCAGCTATGGTAATCTTACTCTCGTGCCTTATTCAATAGTGAGGGCACCGTCCAAAAGCCAGGAGCAGCCGAAGGAACCGCCGTGTCCAGAGGGTCAAAGGTGGGCGTCGAAACGATGTCGCCCGGTGAGGAATAAAAACGATTAGCATCGATGACTGTACCGGAAAACTCGCGGCCTCGGCTAGCTAAACATTTCATCCTCCCCCTCCACCCTTTCCCCTCTGTTTTCTTTCGTAAATAGCTTGTGGACGTATGTAATCCCTCGCATTCCTCTCGGTGAATCCGCAAGTGAGCGTTACAAACTTCTTGTCAAGAGTTCTCTGTGCTCCAATTATCTTATCTGAGCTCTCCTGGTGGCCTTTATTGTTCCGACGCTGGTACCAAACAGGTGAATTTATTTCTTAGGGCAACACCAGTACATAATGTTTAACTGACTTGTTTACGTGATGATAAGTTTAGGCTGCTTTCACCCCTAATTCGTCAATTACATCTGAGCTATGCAAAGTACTTGAGTGGTGATCCGGTGTCTGCATCATTTGTACATGTCATTCCTTACTTCACGTTGAACTGTGTTCTTTAAAACTTTCCCTTGATTGACAAAGAGTGTTTTATTACTATTTCTTAAGTATTATAAAGGGTTTACAACTTTATTGATGATTTTACTTCATCCTACGGTTGGAAAAATGTAGTGATATTGAGTTTTAATTGTTTCTTAACTAACTTTTTATTTGCATATGAATTTTTCATTTTTTAAGCGTAATTGTTCAGTTTGCAAGATACTTCTTCAAATAAATCCTGTTTTACCATAAAAAAGTACATTCGTCTACCGTAGCCTTTCATAATTTGCTCGGAGAATCTTCTATGTGAACGTGAGTGAGGGCATTATTCTTCTTATCCAGACTAATCATCCTTATGTTAGGGCGCTTTTTGTGGACATTAACAACCTTGCTCCGTGACCAAATAGCTGAAGTTTTTTCTTTAATGCTATTTATGTCATCCCTCCTTCATTATGCATTTCAAAACTATGCGCAATAAAAAATATTTAATTGCCTACTAAATGTTTGTTTTTTATCCGTCCCACCTTCAATGTAGATGTGTGTTAGCGACACTATTTGGATTCATTCACTGTGAATTCAGTATTAACTCTTCCCCTGGCCAAATATTCGAGGATATTATGAAAAAATGAAGTTTTGCAAATATGAAGTTTTTTTACCTTTGAGTTTTTTTTTTAACTGATTATTATTTTTATGTGTGAAATAAGTGTAATTTAAAGATTATTGACGCATTTTTCTCATCGATTTGTTCGTGGTTATTCATGTTTTCTTCACTCAGAGCAAGCGATCGTTTAGTCTTATCGTAGTCCTCTCGGATCAATTGTCAAAGCTACAATTTTAATTATTCTTATCCCTTCCGAAGGCCGTCATTGATAAAAAAAAGCTGTAGACTTGTTCTAATTTATAGTTTTGACACCCTTACTCGTGCATCAATTGTATCGATGTCGTATGAGATGTACAAAAATGGTGGCTCAACGTGTTTTTTTTCTCTCCGGAGTTGTAATTATGCACTAGAAATTGCTTCATTTTAATTTTCCTCTTCCCGCATCTCCCTACTCTATTTCTGCCACACGAAATATTCAAGTGGTGTAACTCTGTCTGTTCATATGACAAATCCGTCCCTACTTAGTTATTCATCACTGTGTGCTTTAGGAATAATTTCCCCTGATTAACTACGACTTCGATGTCATATTTTCTCCTGATCGTTAATGATTGTTCAAGAGTATAACAGAATTTAAATCTTTATTTCTCCACAAATTTAATGAATTGAAAATGTTTAAAGTATAATTAAATTTAATACTTGGGAAAAATGTACCATTTTTTTGTTCTAGCGATGTAAAAAGATTATATTTTGAATTTTTGTGTGAAGCATTGACTTTGTGAAGTCATTATTCTTTATATGTCTGGTAATTACTTATGACATATTTCTATAGGAAATAACGTTATTTTAATGGTACCCGCATATGTCGATCCTGCTGTTTCGTTGTATCCAATAACGCTTGTGTGTGTGAAAAGTTTTAAGTGTAGTTAATATTTCAATTCTTCGATGGAAATTTGAGAATTGAAACTAGGAGCCATATTCAAATACCATTGCCAATTACACTGATTTTCATATGTGCAATACTTGAAATGCATATTTTTCTCGAAATTTTATTTTTTTAATGTGATTACTTAATAAAAATGTACATGTGTATTGAATTTTAAATGCAAATGTTTTAGATTTTAGATTTCTATGTAAACAGCTTTCTTTTGGGACGTGAAGTTCATGATTTTTTCTCAGTTGTAAATTTTTAATAGTTTAATAGTTAAGTATAGATTTTTTCCCTTAAAAACGCATTTTTCTTTATTCATTCCGTCCAACATATAACGCTTTCTACGACTAACCCATTCTAAGTTTTTTTTTGCCTTGCTGCCAGTTGCTGGAAACAGGCAACCTGCAATCGTGAATCTTTTGTTACTAGGTAACAAAAGTTAGGTGGTGGTACAAGAGACATTCTTGTTTATGAGGAAATGCTATAGAAAATGGGGAATTCTTTCAAATTAGCAATGGGCCGCTGTCAGAGTTGCTACCGTATCGATCGTTAGGCCTTTTTATCGGCAATATATATATTTAAGAGATATGCGAAGGTCACGGAGATCTTATTAGAGCCCCAAAGTATATCTAGGACCAACGGAAGGGATTAATTAATAGAGATATTTACCGAGCGGATAGATATGGGAATTTTTTCTGCCCAGAAGCATAAAGGACTACAATGAATACTGGTCGTATTTTTGTTTGAGCATGTGCTCTTTATATGTGAACGGCTGGTGTCCTAACACCCCCTTCCACACGTCTTTTTAGGCAACTTGTGAAGTAGTATGTAGATGACGATAATTTTCAAATTAACTCCTTCACCCCCTCCCTTTTCAACCTTCTTGCATATAAATACGCTCATCAGAAAGCAGGGATGGCAATCGAAACAAAGCGAAAGCCAAAACCGGTAAAATGTCAATAGTGTCGTTCCCACCAGCGAAATGTAGAAACAAAACGAAAATGAATAAAACCCGGAGAGCTAAAATCAAGGTAAAACGGAATCGGAGTCAAAACTACTTCGGGTCGATACTTAAGTAAACCTCTTGGACGAAACGAAACGCAGATAATGTTTCCCACCGTAGAGATAACGAACTTCACCTCCAAAAGGTTTAGTTTTGACCCACATCCCAGTACGAAGTACGGTTTAATGAAGTAGAGGTTCACCCTACCGCATCTTGATGATTGGGGCACTTTTCCGCTCATAATGCGCAACGCAGTGTTCAGTCGTAATGTAACGAAGCTATATACTTTAAAGTCAATACATTCTGTCATGAAATGGGTCGAAACTATTCCTTTCTTTCCCCATCCACTCAACTTCTGGAATCGAAGCTTAACTATGAGCGTCGGGGTTTCGATTAATTTAGTTTCGTTCACGGGGTTAAAGTTTCGTCCCGGGTCAAAACTAAACTCCTCGGTGATTTCGTGCGGGAACGAAACTAAACCTAGGGCTCGTGTTTTCGTTTCCCTCCGGATCGAAAGGAAACATTTTCGTTCCGTTTCAATTCCCATCCCTGATAGAAAGACTACCTGAATTACCTATGAAAAAGTGGCCTGCAATGGCCACGAAACGTCGAGCAAAAACATAACAAACACGCAGGGCATACCCAAAAAAATCGCCGACAGCTACAATGAACGCGTAAGAACTTCAATCAAGAAATTTGTGCTTACTTTTCCACTGTCATTTGAATTCTGTATATATTCAATAACTTGATGTAACATATTTAACCGTTTCTGGCAAAACGCACAAGGCCCGCAATGTTATTATTTCAAGGAACTCGAGTCTCGCCATTTTTTGTATGAAAATGTGTTATTTTCTTTTAATATCGGTGGAAGTTCAATGGATATAATAATATTACCGAGAGTCAACGTCTTTTGAGATATTTCTGCCTATTTCTTTTCATGGAATAAGGACTTTTTCATTTTTCTTCATAAACCAGCTGTCTTGATGTCGTATGTCAACCTCCTACCTAAGTAACCTAAAAGATAAATCATTCTTATTTGCGTTTCCATGAAAAATATTTAGGAAATATCATCATTCCTATCTCCTCTTACAAATTTGATCGTGCAGACCGCAACGCAATTTTCTGTTGCACTCCGAAGTTATGAGATATGTTTATGATGAATGGAGAATTTTTTTTTTCACACCGCGAATTATTCTTTAGAGGACTCGTTACGCTCTCCCATGGTTTCTTTTCGATATGATTTCCTGGCGTATCGTTTGTTGGAAACTTACGTAATATTCTCGAAATTCTCCGAATTTAAGGAGTAAACTAAAGGCTAATGAAGAAAATGTATAAATTATTATCAAATGTTTAGAACCATGGTGGGCATGCGAGCGAAATACTTGCTCAGGAGATTTAGGTTGCTTGCCGGCTTGTCTCCCCGCCCCCCCAGTTATGATCCTGGGTACGCCCTTGCAGTTAGATGATTTTCTATTAATGATTGAATATGAATGATAAATAAAATGTTTCTTTGGTTCTTTAAAAAAAACCTCTTGCCAGCATTTAACTGTATCTCAAATATGAAAATATTTACCTCAGAGAAAAGGTTAAGGCTGCATCTTCATGCTTAGGATGCCAATTAATACTGACAGGATTTTACTCTTTATTCTGAAATTTTCAAGGTAATAGCGTAGGTGTTAAATAAGTAATACACCTAGAAATGAGACTATAGTTCATTTCAAATATCTTCCAACTGAGAGGCAGGACTGATTTTGGTAGGGGGTGAGGACGTAGGGCACGTGACTTCCTGAAAGCCAACCAGAATACGATGGAAGGAGTCTAGCCTCCGTGAAATTCCGACGCTTGTAGACCTAGGTCATGTGTGCTTTGTGAGTAAGTTAGCTATGTTGCTAAGTGGGAAGAGAGTTTTTGACAGTCTTCAGTTTCAATTCAATGGCAAAGTCTTTTGAGAAAACTTGGCAACGCCGGCTTCTCTCTCTAACCATCCCAAATACATACACTCAAGCCGGCAGAGTTGTCCATTGAAAGTTCGAAACGAGGGGTAAAGAACCCTGCGCCAGCACGATTTGCAGCCAATCACTGTCCCCAAGCGCACCTCACACCCTCGCCTAGTCAAACAACGTTGTCACATTCATGCGAAGCACTGACAAGACTGAGCCACCAAAGCAAGCCCTCTCTTCGGTCCCACCACCTGCTGCGACGCCACTCGAAACATTCCTAGCTTGCACGACTGGGTCAGCTGCAAAGATGTTTGAAAAGTGCCATGGTTGGCCCCTCCGGAGTAATGATCTTTAAGCCTGTGTTACATTCAGGCCATAGTGCCCGATGCATGCTAATCCCACGCCTCAAGTTCAATATTGAATTTAAAGCGAGTGATGATGATATAGCTCAGCTTTGTTGCTGAAAAAAGTGTCTACCTCCTGAAGGTATAATGAAATTTCAGTCGGATCGTTGTACAGAGAAATAAACCATGAATCACCCTTGTTATATTGCAGAATTCCAAACTCTGGTTTCATGGCTTTCTAACTGATATCGTTACATAATAGTATTGGACTAAATGTATTACTAGCTACAGTGTAAAATAGCATATGCATATAATTTTTGGGACGCTTCAAGCAAGAGTGTTTGCAGTTGCGAAAATGTGAACCAAAGTAACAGATACGCTAAAAAAAAATGGTCGCTATACAATTCTTCTCTTGCAACCATGAAGTAAAAAAATAACAAAATAGCTATAAAATATCAGGGCCTCATTACATTGTCCCGAATGAGAAATCCATTATTACCTTAAATATATGTAGAGATATTATTACCCAAAACGGGTAACGAAAATTTGATAAATGGGGTAAGGGTGGGTATGTAGACGAAGAAATGTTTGCTGTTATCATATAAACACGCTAGGCCGGTGGTGTAACTAGGAGTATGCTGAGGGAGGGGATGAGGAGACCTTGGTGGGCGACCCCCCACCCTGGCAAGGGTAGGTCAGGGAAAGTGTTTGATAAATGACAAGCCTGGAAATCATTTTGGCACTTGAAATAGAACTTTAACCAGATGTAGTTATTGTATGTCAAAACTAGACTATAGTTTTATAATTTTTTTTCTCTGAGGCTTTGGGGGGATCTGTATCCCTTATTCCCCTATAGTTACGCCACTGCGCTAGGCGTTTAAAGGTTAGGGCAATGTCAAGTGTGATTTAATATTTTAGAATGGATCGCCTTCTCCATTATCTATTCGCAGTTCCGAAGCTGATTCTATTGGGAACACCATGAAATTTTTACATCTTCCTTTAATGGCAACATTTCTGCTGTCACTGTTGGCCATCATCTTTGCTAAACCGGAGCCTAGAATGAATAATGTAGCGGATAATTCACGGCCCGGCATCCAAGTGGGTCACATCACTGTGTGGGCTGATGATGCGGACGGAGTTGTTCGCCGAACCAAGCGACAGCGATTCAGTACCACGGAGTTCGTGAACGGCCGACAACCCATAAGGAATCCAGACAAAAGAGGAAGAATAAGGCCACAAAGGCTTAGCTACAATTACCGTCGCCGCGGTTAAGACTCGCCTGATTGGAAGCAAACGGATACAGCAAGTGTATCAGAGATGAAATAATATAGT
The DNA here is from genome assembly GCF_921293095.1 of Ischnura elegans. Taxonomy (NCBI): domain Eukaryota; kingdom Metazoa; phylum Arthropoda; class Insecta; order Odonata; family Coenagrionidae; genus Ischnura; species Ischnura elegans. The sequence goes on from NC_060252.1 coordinate 88,814,691, forward strand.
CGGAGATATCGAACAAAAATAACACCGGGGAAAAATCACATAATATATTGTTACAGAAAGGTGTTTTTCTGTCATTCCGTAAATGCTTCGTTAATACTGCACCTACATAGACAAATTAGGTATCATTTTAAACGTTGAACCACCGACTTTTGACGAAAAATACAATTACAATCTTAAATTTTACTATTCAACCAATAATTTTGCTCCAAAGTTTCGATTTTTCCATGTTGGTTACTCGCTCAAGGTATATCAACTCCACAATTTTTATTCTACAACATTATTACTCCTAATATTGCCTTTAAAGAAGTTTTATAAATTGCGTGCCATTATTCAGTAACAGGCGTCACGACTGTTCCTACTAGAACCAGACTCTTTTGCCTGTATTTTATTCATATATTTTGTATATTTGTGAAAGAATCTACTTAATTAAAACCCAATTACACCTTTTCCTTATCATACTTATTCCTTGATAGCGTGAAATTGCGAATTTTCGCACGGGTTACCTACTTTTTAACTTATTTTCTCTTGACTTCGGTTTTGGAGCTTGTTTGTGGTAAAATTGACACGTTGATTTCAAAACTGTGGTTAATTTTCTGGCACGTCAAATTTTTCTCTATTTCTTGTGTAATTGTGACCACCCTCGGCTAGATGTGAGCGTCGATCACAGGAGGGATCATTGCTCTCCAATTGGCTGACATTATCCTTATCCGACTAGCACTGCTTGACTTACGCCGAAGGAGACCAGCGACAGGTACTACATAGCAGTGCAGTTATGCAGGATATAATATAGTGTGACACAGGCATGTTGCCCGATAATTGCTTCGTAAGGGAGCTTTGGTGTTGCACGAGTTGCCTACACTGATATGTATCCATTCACGCTTACCTGTGCCTTTGCATAAATAAAATCATTCCCTATGGACAATATGTGAGGCATGATTTCCCTTTAAATTTCTTCATTTGCAAATTTATTATGACGTATGAGACAAAAATAAGGTATCCTGTAGCATGAATTCTTTACGTGACAGATAATAACTGAGGCTTCTTATCCAGAGGCCAAAAATTTAGGCTTTAGTCAAAAACAAGTCAAAGGCCTAAGATTACAATATAGATGTTCTCCAGTGTAATTAGAGAACCAGGTTAGTAACTGAGTAAGAGCATCTGAGCTGCTGTAAGTATGTAAGTAAAAAGGGATTACATTTTCATGTACATCTACGACTTCTTCTAGATCTCATTTCTAGATTCCACGTATTATCCTGCGACGCACCTCAAGAGAGTTTCGCCGGGAGTATTTTTTCATCAACATGAAGCATTAATCACGCTAAAATTGCTCTCCGCGGTTATCGAATGTTAAACAGAACACGTGAACATGCTTGCAAACGCAAATTATCAATCGCTTCATGAAATTCAGGACTATCTCGGTGGTACAATTAAAGGGACAGATAAAATTATTTTAGTCGATAAAAAGGTTTTAAATAAACAATGGATTAACCGCAAATAAATAGGAAGGAAAAAGTAACTAAAAAGTTTTAGTAAAATATAGGGTGAAAAACATTTAAAAAGTTGTTCTAGCGAGTGCAGCATTTAACGTCTTGATTTTGGCAAATGTTATTCATGTAAATTACATATACATGTATGGTACTTGTTTATAACTTTTTTCTTTTATGATCTGAGGAAAGAGAGACATAAGTAAACTTGAATAAATAGAATTTTAAATTCAATAAAACCCTCAAATGGTATTTTAAGATACCTTTAGCATTACTTTCTACTGTTGACTACATTTGAGTACGTTTTTCAGACGCTTCCAAATGCCATTTATCTTTGGTTTCTCAGAGTTTCTTTTTTACTTCTATACCGATCTTCCATGGTGATAAGCGTCAGGTGAATACCAAAATATCTTATGTTAATAAAAGTAATTTAGGAAGACTTCATCGTATACTTTCTTATTTTATAACATTAATTATATTTTATATTGGGACTTAAATGGGACATAAAAAATATGCCTACTCAATAGGTTGTTGTTCATATTACTCTCAGAAAAAATTCATGCATTTTCTCAAAAGTGGCTGGAATGTATTCTTTCTGAAATTGCACTGGGCTCTAACAGTTTAATTCAAATATTGAAAGGAAAATGTAGCTAAGCCCAGTATAAAATATTGTACTTACCCAATTTCTGAGAATAATTTTCCATTGATGCCCAATATATCTTAACGCTCTGTTAATGTAACCTTTCCTTATGGGAAAATACGTTTCCTCCATAATACGGATCTGAATATATTATTTCTTACTTCTATACGTTTTTAAAGTGGCGAATAGGCAGTCTTTAACTCTGTTTACCTTATAGTCATTAGGAGCTGATATTTTAGGATTGTCAAAAGTTTTTTTGCCCTTATTAAGGTACAATGCTTCTAAAAACTAACATTTTTAAGTTAAAAGCAATGATTTTTATATGTAGGTAATGAAAAAGCCCATTTCCTTCGATCTAATGCCATTTTATACACCATTATTTGCCTTCCTAAGTAACTCACAGATCTCCTTTCATTTTCCTCTCCTTTTTTTCTTAATTCTTCCACTCCCCCTTCCAAGCCACAAAGCCGGTTACTCTTTATGGATCTTGACCAATAATCGCTGACTAAAGCTGAGGATCATATAGTTTATGACATATACCGCGCAAAACTTGGTCATTAATTATCGTGTGGAAGTTACAAATGTATCCTGTATCTAAAACATGAACGTCAAGAGCTTAATTCAAGTATGCCGCGTTCAGCCACAGTGAAAAATTTACGGAGTCACCCGCAATGTACAAATTGTGTGAAAATTCCGCATAGATGAAAGCATTCGGCTTTAAATAAAAGCAAACGGTTATTTTCTCCGTGGGATTTTTGCGTCAAGATCTTGCTTTTTTACCTCAGTTGTGGATTTTACCTCTTTTATACTGTATTTGGCTGCCAGGCTCTCTAGATAGCGCTATTTACCTTGAATAAATCTACAACATACTTCCTACTTTTGAGATAATTTTTAAAATTGTGAAAATTTTATGATGCCACGGTAATTTCGCTGTGGTTGAATTTTTAACCTAATTGCATTTCGGAAAGTGCCTTTATCTTTTTAAAAAATCTGCTTTCAACTACGCCATGTTTTTTGTAGTAAGAAAGGAATGTCGAATATTCGTCATTTAGGGATAATAAATGTTTATTGTTATTGAAAAATGGGATATATGATATGATAAGATGCAATACACCTTGTTTATTATATTAAATTGATATATTAACGAGATTTAATTGGAATAGACCCATGAGAGAACTTTTTCTAAATTTTTTTCCGGAAAAAATCGGTTTGACCTCATCAAACGAGGCATCAATGTATTCAATTTACCAAATGTATCGATATAACTAATATCCATGCACTCTTTATGGTTCGTTAGCTTTGTATGAGGATCTTTATCTGCCCAAATGTAAAATATCAATTATTTATTATTATGAGGAAATTACTGGTTTCATTTTTAGACTTTCTTATCTTCTGTCCTATTGTTTTGCATTGTAATCTCGATTCATGTCGTCTATGACAACAATTCCTTGTTATATTAACATACGTGAAAAATACTTTGTCTCGAATCGAGTTATGGTAAATAACTGACAAAAACTATTTTATACTATCAAATCTTGATAACGGTGAAAAAAGGAGTAATTATAAGCGTGCTGCGAAAAAAATAAACGATTTGTAAAACCCTTTATTCGCATCTTGAAATTGATGGCCTGTAGGAATTCAAGGGCATCAATGAAATTCATGATGAGTTTGTGAGAAAATATATTATCAAAATTGCTCCTACGTTTATGAAGAGGTTCTGAATATAATATAGAGGATATACCATTATAAACGATATGTTTTAGTTCAAACTTATGCCTCAAAAATTTAGCAAATTATTATTCCACCTTTTCAACCTCATCTATTATGAGATACCACTCACCCTGTAATGAGATGACCAGACACAAAAATTATATTCAAGAGTGCATTTGACTATAATCTACAGCAAAAATACAATAAAAAAAGGTTATTTTTAGATAAACGAAATTGAAAATAAATCATTACAGTTATTTTTCAACTTGACAAAATACTTGACAATAATCTGCAGTAAAAATACAATAAAAAAGGCTATTTTTAGATAAACTAAATTGAATAGAACTCATAACAGTTATTTTTCAATTTGAGAAAATACTTCGAAGACAAATAATTTTTTCAATGCAATAGCCACAAACAAAGGATAAACAACACGTGGAACCCAGTTGGCCGTAAAATTTCTCCATCTCCTCCCTCCATTTCTTCGCCCTCCCCTCCATCAACCTCCTTACCCATTTGAAATAAATAAAAGGCCTCCGTCGCCAAGTATTATTATTACCCATGAACAAGTGACCTGCAGTTGGCCACGAAAGGTTGGACCATATCTCTGGGTGCATCACACGGCGCGCAGCCGTATGTTTAATTATAATTGTGCGGGTCGTAATGATAAATATCATTATTAGCCGCGCAAGCTTCAATCAAGAAGTGCATTGAACCAACTCTCAGCTAAACACCACTGGAAAACTGTTACTAGTACATATACAAGGTCAATTCCTACACCAAGTATACATGAAAATTCAGCTCAACAATGCAGCGCCAGTTATTTGTCAAAGATATGTTCAATTAAAAAGCATAGTTAACCATACAAACGGTGATACAATACATGAATGCATGATGTAGCCGCCTTTTTCTCCCCCTTGATGGTCTGAAGACGATTTCATCTCAATTAATGATTTATAATCATAAGATTGAGTTAATTACGGCCATTTGATTAAAAATAGCATTGAATTTACCCTCACCTTCGATGAAATAGAGATTTCAGTGCTCCAATTTTATATATTTTGTAGACAAAATAGCCAGGAGTCTGGAAAAATATGCGGAAAAATTATCGTAAAGTTTGGTTAATTGTGAAGTAGCGTAACCTTTTTGAGTTGGTAGTGTCGTCATCATTTTTTTCATATCTCTTCTTTAATTTTGTATTAATATTTCCCGTACACTATCGTAAGCTCAATTATCTTAAGATAAACAAATGGATATAAAATGTCTCCGGATTCGACGGTAGTTCATTTACAATATATATTTTTTTAATGTCTAAATTTTCTATTGAATATACTGTTTAATTTTAAATACGATGGCTCTTTATCGTTAAATATTTTTCGATTCTAAAATTCCTGTGTAATCTAGTGTTAACTCTCTAACATACTGGTTCTGTTTCATCAAACATTCTTTATGCCTATTTTTGTTTATTGAATCTACTGGTTTCTATTTAATATTGCGGTTAGGTAATATTGAACTTCATTTGATGCCTACATTTTTTATATAATTTACATCTAATATCACCAGCATTTTTACCCATTTAAGGCTTATTTCCTTCGGCCAAAATTGCAAGAGTTCTCGAGGAATGTTTTCGCGTTTCGTGACCATTATATTTCCTCTTCCTCTTGCGTCAGTCTAACCGCTATCCACTACGTGATAATTTGGCGTGTCCTTAGAAGACAGAATCACGTGACCAATGTTGAGATCAGCTGGGGACACTGGGATGTGTTAACTCTTCTCTAGTTCCAACCAACAGACAGGCGTTTACTATCGGTTCATCTCTGCATGCTAAAAGAATTTCTGCGTTTGATTGCAAATCCTTCGGCGCTGAAGACTTACATTTCAAGTTGTCCACCCAAACTATGGTGAGTATATATTATTTTCCAATGAAATTCTTGTTTTAAATGCATACTGAATCTAAAATATTACAAATGGATGTTTTTGAATGAAATTCTAGCATAAATTTACACAGAGCATAAATTTAAAAACCGGAAACAGTGCTGAACGTGGCTTACACACTCGCAGGTTATTATTTTTTTAGTTTAAAATTTTGCCCTTATTGTATTTTTAAATCAGGACCTTCTAAGCCACATAGCTTATCAGAAGATTCCGTAGTATTCGTACCAGTGGCATGTTACATAGTGGAAAATAATATTAACATACATAAAACAGAACTCAAAACACATCTCATTGGAAAGAATAAAAAACTTAAACCTGTAACATGAATACATTTGTCAATCCTGGCACACAAACTAAAAGTGATAATTCGCTATGCGGGCGAAAACTTTTTTCTTACTTTTGATGCTGTTGTGAAATAATTTACATAAAAGAGATTTTTTTGAGTTATGTGTTGATTGTTAATTTGATTAAAAACTCTATAACAAAATTAATCATTGCGAGAAAGACACTGCCTTACTCTTTTTGATACTAAAAATTATTCGATTGTAATCGCAGTTCAATCTGTTTATTTTAATTTGTATTTTTAAGGATACCATGTAAATATAAGCACCCAACGTGTAACTCAAGGTGCGTTTTGAGGATAAATATTTGTCGAGTTTTGATGTTTAGTGTCTCATGGGCCAAAAAAGTCTTCGGTTATGGAAAAATGTGTAAATCTCGAGACAACTTTGCATGCAACTTAATCATTCACGTACAAAGGTTATAATTGCCCCAATATAACTCTCCCGTGACCATTAAATCAAGTTTCTTATAAAATATAACATCCATTTAACCAGTTTCAGTACGAAAAACGTCGTAACATTTCTATTATGTATTTTCATTAGTTTACAACAGCTTTTATGAAAGTATTCAAACCACAAAGATTACCTAATAAAAAACTATTTGAACTTCAGAGTATATTTATTTTACTATATTTCAGTTCCACATCATTACGACGAAAATATTTCCATTTGTCATAAATACCTGAACATGTTTCCTAAAATGCACACAGCTCGCATTATTTGCCCTCAAAATCAACTACAGCAGCTCATGTTATGAGATAAATATCTGAAATTTACTTTATCATGCGCTGTCGCTGAAAAAAATTCTAGCTACGAATTTAAGTATACCGGGACTAGCCACGGTGATAACTTTTACGGGAGTCACCCGCAATGCACAATTGTGCGAAAAATCCACAGAGAAAAAATCATTCGCCTTGACCGGGATAAACTGGCTAAACTGGCTTAACTGGCTAAAGCACTCGGCCGGAAATCGAGGGATCCGGGTTCGTATCCCGGTCAAGGCGAATGATTTTTTCTCTGGATTTTTCGCACAATTGTGCATTGCGGGGGACTCCCGTAAAAGTTATCACCGTGGCTAGTCCCGGTATACTTAAATTCGTCAAAGAGAGAACACCTATATGTGTTCAAAGTTCGGACTTTACTCTCCGGCTGTGGCGCCGTGCGCACGATTTGGACTGCTCGTCGCATAATATGCTCAGCAGTCCATACCACCTTGTCCGGTATAGTCCACAAATTTCCACAGGGAAGAATGACGCCTCGGTAGCTCAACTGGCTAAAGCACTCGGCCGGAAATCGAGGGATCCCGGTCAAGGCGAATGATTTTTTCTCTGTGGATTTTTCGCACAAAATTCTAGCTCTTTACGTACATTATGTAGAATGTTTAAATCTGCAGAACCTCAGGCGGTGGTAGTGGAGGCGATTTTAATTATTTTTTGTACATAAACATGGGGTCGCCTCTCCTTGATTACTGAGTTATGACTACAGTAAATACACTAAATAACTACGGCTGGACTAAGGCAAAAATATTGATCGAGGATGATATGACTGACATAGAATTTTCCTATTTTTCTTACGATTCTTAGGAGTCATCTGCTATCTCATACTCCTCTCAGGACGTCCACAATATACCGATGACAGATACATTAGATATTTATTTATGAATTGGTTTTATCAATCGCAATGTCATTCTTACTAGAGTAGATGACAAACGTATCTGTTGATGAGTTGCTCAGGTGTTATGAGAGAAAGACAATGCTTGATTACTTAAACTGACGAAATGATAGGTGTTTAATTATGCTCAGAGATATTTCATTACATAATCTATAGTTTCTTTCTTTTCAGTTGCGGGTTTCTCAGGCTTAGGTTTATGATGAGGGTTTTCTTCATAATTCTTCTCGCAGCCCTCTCCCTAATGGCGGAAAATACTACGAATCCGGTGGAAACGAGTGAAGTGAATGCAGTTTTAAGTGAAACCTCAGTTACGACGAGTAGCAGTGAAGATAACAGTGAAGAAAAAAGCAATTCGACAAGTAGCAGTGAAGAAACAAGTGATACGACAAGTGGCAGTGAAGATAAAACCAATACGACTAGTAGCACTGAAGAAAACAGCGATGCGACGAGTAGCAGTGAAGAAACAAGCGGAACGACGAGTAGCAGTGAAGAAACAAGCAATATGACGACTTCAAACACCTCGCAGAGCTCTCCAGGAGATGGGAAGCTGGAAGGATTCGTCATCGGAAGAGAAACGCCTTTGATGCAACTGGATGACAGGAATAGACCAAGACCCATGAATCCCAGCGATTGACCGCATTATTGCTTTGACACGAGCGGCTGAAACTGCTCTTTAAAATGTTGTGGACTCGAGTTTGGATACGAATAAATAAATAACGAACATGGATACATAAAATACAATGTTATTTTCTTAATCCTTTGTTATTTTAATCACTCACTCATTGATTCTACCCGAAGGTCGGTATTGATACGTGAGAGTTGATCTCAACTTTGACCAGGGGCGGATTCAGCATCAAATTTGGGGGGGGGGGGTCATGACCCGAGGATTAGGGGGTATGGAATACCCCCCCGAGAGAGAGGCGCCTTCTCCTGTGTAAAACTTTTTAAATACCCATTTTTTTACGCATTTCGGAGCCTAAAATTTCATATTTAATCTTCACAACAGATTAAATTGAACAATTTTATGCATTCATAGAAACAAAAACTATAAAAGTATTAAAAATTAAAAAAAAGGATAAGGTTTGGAGGAGTCATGATGCCTTTAACCCCCGCAAAATCAGCAACTGCCTTATACTAACAATAAGTCACAAGCGTGTTAACTTTGCGCATTCAGAGTAGAACGGTCAATTTCTTTCCCTAGGATACCTCGCACATCTAGGTTTTCTTAGAGGGTGCCCGAAGGTCTCACCCGCGACCTTTTGGTCAGTGGCCAAGGGCTCTACCGACAAAGCTTCCACAGTCCTTCCATTTGAGACTAACTTTTACTTTTAGATACGAATTATTATTTTACGTGATTTTAACGAAGGAATTGCTGTTTTTTAAGGTGCTCAGGCCTAATTTAATAACTCGTTACGAAAAAAAAACATTTAATAGAAAATACAGTTTAAAAAATACTAGAAGCACGTCTCTGTGGGTAATGCTGTAAGTTCTTAACTTTTATTTCCTGATCGAGCATAATTTAATAACTCATAATGCAAAAAAAATATTTAATTACAATCAATGCTTATCTAATACTAGATGCAAATCTTTGCTGAATATGTACTTAGTGCCTAATTTTAACATAAAATTTACCTCCGCCATTTACGGATCGCCATTTACGAAGTTTCTAAACTTAACATATTCTCTAAAATTAAACACGTTTTCGGTCAAATGGAGGAGTAACAAGCTTACAAGGGGAGTCCCTCAAGTGTCAGCACCATATATCGTTCAAATTCGGCTACGTGGTAGATAATGAATGCTCATGAAATGTGGTTTTCATTTCAGCCGTCAAGGCGCAATAATTTTTGAGTTATTTCCAACGGAAAGTACCATGGAAACGCATGAAAACATGCAACCCGCAGCACAAAATACACAGTCAGTGCTCTTCGTCCGAGTAAAGGCCGGGACACACATGACCGCACCGAGCCCGCACCGACACACGGCCGAGTGTTGGACGTGCTACGGCGAGAAAGGAAAACAATGCATTCAAACGCGTAGGGACACACACCACCGCACCGTGCCCGCACCGTCATCGTGCTTGGAGACCGCGCCGAGCCCGCACCGTCACCGACTAGTTCAGTTTACTTTTTGACGGTGACGGTGCGGGCTCGTGCAATATGGAGAGCGAGAAACTTATTGAAGAAGTGCGGAAATTCCCAGTTCTTGATTGATTTTCTCTGAATGTAACCATGGACTACAAAATAATCATTGTTACCATAAACAAACACCACAAATTAAGTTACGTTGAACTCCTGTGTTTCCCTTTTCTCAATTACTTAATACTGAATTTGTCATTTCATTTTATTATAAACTAAACACAGTATTGTAACTTTATATATTTATGCTTCCAAATTTTACTATCATATTATATTTAATTCATCCATACGTTTATCTCATTTTCTTTTTCATAACCAAGCCCTTTAGATGATATACAATTATATCGAAGCGTTGGCTAAATTTGGTTTTTATTTATTTGGACTTAAACCCCAAGAACTCACAAAAATATAAATAAATAAGTTTAAGAAGAGGTAAAGAAAGAATTAAAATTTAATAATAATAATGAACGCACTAACACAGTTGAATTTTCCACAGTTGAAAGTTGAAGTTCAAAATATTATCTCTACTTGTACGTTAAATTCTAATGTCATTTAGCGTTAAATCTTGGGCGTATTATATTCCCAGTGCAGCCCTCGCTTGCCACACTACACTTCCAACTGGAGAGTTAAAGAAATCCTTGAGTTTTTCTCGAACAGCAAACGCTTCTCCTGTTGACCCTCCTCGTAGACGGGGTAGGTCTTGAAGATTGCAGGCCCTGCTAGGGAGTCTGGTGCTCTCAGTCCCATCATTGCTTTCATTTAATGCTGACATGTTACTTCCTTCATTTTGTCTTATTAAATTGTGGAGAACGCAAGCAGCTAGTACTAAAGTCGTAATGTTTTCAGGATTTCCTTGCAACCGTCGGGAGAAAATGCAAAACTTCTGTACCAAAATTCCAAACGCATTTTCAGAAATACTCCTAGCTCGGCTTAGACGGTAGTTAAATATCCTTTTGTCATCTGTAAAACCTTTTCCAGGATAAGGTCTCGTCATATACCTTTTAAGAGGAAAGGCTTCATCACCTACAATGACCATTGGCAGTTCGAAATTTGTTCCAGGTAGTGCTCCACCTCTGGGAACAATGAGCTGGCCATGCTCCAGAGCTCTTCCAAAATTCGAGTTTAAAAAAATACCTCCATCCGAGTTTTTCCCGTAAGCTCCGACGTCTACCACAATGAAGTTGTAGCATGTGTCAACTAAGGCTATAAGTACAATGGAGTATGAGTGCTTGTAATTCCAGTATAAACTGCCTGATAACTTCGGAGCTTGAATTGTAACATGCTTCCCATCCAAGGCTCCAATACAGTTGGGGAACTGCCACTTTTCCCAAAACTCAGATGCCACAGTGTTCTATTTTGCTTCATCTGGCACAGGCATGACCTCGTTTTGAATAACGTCCACTATTGCTTTACATGTACTGTGAATGATAGCAGCTACAGTCGATCTGCCCAGCCTATAGCTGAATGAAATTGTCTTGAAAGTATCCCCAGTTGCAAGAAACCTGAAAAAAAGATATTTTGATAGATTTTAACATAAAATTATTATTCTAAAAGAATCTTTTTTAGCAGGGCCGGAAGAGTGCAGGAAAAGGTGGGCCTCGTTTCGAGATCAGTTCCGTCGAACTCTACAGAAGACGAAGACAAAATCAGGACAAGCTGCAGCCAAAAAACAAAAGTACAAGTACGAAGACATTTTGGAATTTTTGCTCCATCATATTGTGGAAAGAGAAGCCCTCTCAAATGTGCCATCAATAGAATACCAAAGGGATGATTCTGAATTTGACCCAAGAGTGGAAGAGCCTGAACATGATCCCGAAAGTGAGCTTGAAAGCCAAAATGATGTTTCTCAATATCCTGGTACAAGTTCACAGATAACAGTTCAGCCTACCTCTCTAGTTCCTCCAGCTGAGTCCACGCAAGCCATTTCTGGGCAAAGAAACCACTTCATTAGGCCATTGAATGCTACACGAAGGGGATCAAATTATAAAAAACCGGCGCAAGAGTCTCCTTCGAGCCAACTTATGGCGTACATATTAGCCGAAAAAGAGGCAGAAAAAATCAGAGTTAATACTTAATTGGACCCCGTATTACTAAACCAGGTAAAAACTTCAATTTTAACCACTGTGCAAGACTTTGAGTTAAAGCAGTTATCAAAAAATGAAAGCGTCGCAGGCAGCAATGATTCCTCCACACGTTCATCATTCACCAATGAATCACCTCATTACAGTTCCCTTAACGAAAGCAATCAACAAATAACGAATCCACTTTCCGTGCATACGGTGAACCACGCCTCGTTTTTTAAATTGTATAAATAATAATATTAACATGTTAAGTATTAAAAATTTGGATATTAAAGTACTGATTTTTTGAAATTGTGTTTCTATTAACACTGGTGACTCTCTTATACAATTATGCAAAACTACAGAAATTAGAAAAGAAGAATATTTGGTCATGTGTGTGTGTTATATATATATATATACACACACACATATGTACACCTCCTACAAACCGCACAAATATGGGCACATACCTTAAGCACACAGCCAGACGTTCTCTTAGTGGAATACATCTCCTCCAAAAAGTATCGTTCTTCTTCAGATGTTCTTGGAGCTTGTTGAGGAGAAGATGGAGAAGAAGGTATTTTTTGTCATTCGAAAATATCCGAAGAACTTGATTTAATCATCCATGAGACGATGAAACAGGGTATATTAAATTATTCCTCAATGGGTCTTGATTTCTATGCACTGTCCACCCAAGTTCTCTTTCTTCGCCTCCTCAAAGTTTCCTCTTTATCCTCTTCATCTAGAGCCAAGGCAATCACCGCTAGATCACTGTCCCGAAAGTTTGAAAACATGATCGAGATCAGAAAAACACACCACGCTAGGAACAGAAATGAGACAATACTGACGGCCGTCGCACGGGACAGTGACGGGCCAGTGTGTTCTCCTACCACCGTCACCAACAATCGTCCGTGCCGCGGCCGTGTGTCGGCCGTGTGTCGGCGCGGGCTCGGTGCGGTCATGTGTGTCCCGGCCTTATGACGTTAGTTGCACACATTCAGGCGTTTTCCTTGTACTTTCCTTCGCTTATATCTTGAAAACTAGTAAGAGTTGGCGGCTGAAATTAAAACTAAATCTTATGGGTATCCATTTCATCCATGGGCTATCACCTAGCAACATATATTTGTTTATTTATTTATTTAATTAATGATTCAAAAACAGCCAAAATGGCCTTTACATTGAAAACAAAACATAAAATCTGCAGCTTTAACAAATACAAACTATAAAGATGGATATAAAAAAGAAAAAAGGGATTCAGAAGATGGCTTTTCGAAGCTGCCTCTTGAATAATCTGATGGGCTTTGAAGGATTCAGTAAAAGGGTGAGTACTCCAAATGGTATTGAAGGAGGTAGGGAGTCTGTAAAAAAGTGATCTCTGAGAGAGATCACTTTTTTTGAGACTGAGATCTGGCCATGACACTAGATAGGACTTCAATTGTTAGACTTTGGCAAGCGGTCGCACTTGCTCTTCTATTTTTCTCTCCTTTTCGAATAAAATTTCTCCATTTGCAGCAGTAGCACGGTCAATAAATTCCCAATCAAGAGGGGAGAGAAACGATTAAAGTCAAAGATGCAATGCCATCAGTTTCTTCGCGTTTCAGTCCAACAGTTTTCATTTTTCGTGGATTTTTTCATGGACCAAAGTCAAGCTGGTTCTTCTTTAAACAAGGTTCACTGCTGGTAGCTTACTAACGCCTTAACTAAGACAAATTTAGGGATGGTATATTCATCACGGCATCTCAGCAAAAAGAAAAGAGAACGAAGCAATCTTGCCGTCTTCTTACGCAGTTTCTCCAACCGGCGGATGCTGTGGTTTATTTCCTCCCCGCAGAGGCATGAAAAATAATACGTAATTCTTTCCCGACGAATTATTTGCGAGAAGTATTCACGAGATTTTCATCAATTTGTATCGTTGTTTATCACCATATTTTCATGGGACGTTTCGTCAACCATCATCAGGGTGAATGAGTAAGTTTGACTGAGCAAAAAACATAATGAAAAGTACTTGTCTATTTCCACACTTATTTATTCCAATTGACCCAGGTATTGACACATGAAGCCATTTTCTAGGTGACATATAATGTCAAGGTGATGAATAATGACAATTTCAATGTTTTGAAAATTGTATTGTGTGCCAAAATCTGGGTCGGTTGGAATAAGTTAGTATGGAAATAAACATGTACTTCCCACTGATTTATTGAATCCTTATACTTTTAGGTCAAGTTAAATATAAAATATTTCCACAAAATTGCGCCGGAAACTGTATCTTGAACAAAAAACCGTTGAGATGTAACTATAAACAGCTAGAACAATCAGGTTACCTTTGATCGGACGGAGAGACCTAGTAATTTGGATGAAAAGGAAAATTCTAATCATTTTTTTCTTCAAAATAAATTGACGTAGCAAAAAAGATGTTTGTTCAATGACTATATTGTTATCTTAAACCCCAATTGGCAGGACTAATGAAATATCTAGTGCGTTTCAGGCCATGCCATAATAAAGGGAATGTAGAATGTTTTTGTCAAAGAGCTGTGGACGGCAGGGGAAGGTTGGTCGTTTGTGAAAGTGAAAGGTTCAGTACCTGAGGCATAGTTTCACATTGTGTGGCTATTATGATACCTCACCAGGCAACACCGTCGTGTATATTTAGAAGGATAAGATTCCTTCATTTCCGATAACTGCATTTGAATATTAGAACGACAATTCTTCGCCCCTTCTTCACAATATTTCCTAATTAGTTTCTTCATTTTGTGTTCTATGAGCTTCTTGTTGACTCTCTGAAGAGGAGCCATAACAGTCCTGAATAAATCGTCGTTAGTACGCTCAGTAACTTTCTAAAGTCAGTCCACAAGCATGACCAGGGGCGGATCAAGGATTTGTTTCTGTGGGGGGGAGACACAAGGGTCTGAAAGGCAAACGATCTTCTCATTTTTGAGATTGAAAATGACATAAAACAATTGCTGTACGAAATATTTCCTTCATTTTAATATGAAAGTTATTACTTATATGAAATTAAATAATAGAGGATCCGCTATACACAAAACAAAACGAATGTAAGGATGACTGTATAAAAAAATTGTCTATTTTTTAAGCGTCAGGGGGAGCATGCTTGTGGACCCCCCCCCCCCCAAATCCGTAAAGGAACCCGTCGCAGCCGTCTGTGCAATTTTCAGAAATCGACCTTTGCGTATTGCTTACGCGTTTCATGTCTACTGGGAATCGATTTCACTTGATCGGTTGCACAATTGGTGCATCTTGACTACTTTAACCCTCACCAAGAGTCCCAAGCACGATGCCAGAGGTAGGAAAGCCCCGTGAACCCCTCCCACAGTCAAAAAGTGCCATCATCGAAGAAAGTGGAGAAGAAAATAAGGTTTTTCTGCGAGTAACCCAACGAGCGAGGAAGAGAGAAACATCCGAGTTATCTGGGAAACCTAAAACAACGCATGTAATACAATTATAATATTCAGAGAATTTCGAAGATAATGCTGCATGATACAATATTTTTTCGCCACATCGTCTTGTAAAAATTGTGTAAATATAACTTTCATTAGCCTCACGGTGACCATTCGTGTTCGCGTCCCCGTGTACCTGTCAGGATTTTCAGTCACATTTCAGTGCTAAGCAGTTACTCCCTAAGCTTAAGTTTACTCAGAATATAAGCAGTGCCTACATTCTAGATGTCATAACTAACTTCCATCCTGGAAATATTAAATAAGGCATAATATAAGAATCATTTTACTTCTTTGCCTGGAAAAAACTACCGGTAACTCAATTGTTTTATGAAAGGAAAAAAATTAATAATAATCTTCAGATGGGTAAGTGGATTGGTTTGAATTGCTTTGAAAATAAATATGCTTTTTCACTGAAAGAAGTAGCAAGATGTTTATCATGTTTATGGGCATCGAAATTTTAATATCGAAATTATATTTATATATTTATTTTATAGCTATGTAGGAATTCGAGCGTTCAATGACTATGAAGATATGGGTAAAATCCTCATGATACCTGGAATATATTAAGCATTATTTAATATTTGCTTAGGGAAATGTTAGTGACCGCTTAGTGAATACTTGTCATAGATAGTAAAGATAATAATTTAGCTCACATTAGTATTTTTTTATTTATGGAGTAATGAGACAAGTAGAAAACTGTCGGACAATAAATATGCCAAGAAAATGCGCTAGGAATAATGTATGCGTCAACTTGGGTGAAGTCAAAGAGTGTCTAAAATACTTAAAAATTGAGGAATAAGCATTGGCGGTTTTGGTAATCATGTGTTATAGGCATAATCTAGAAGGTTATTTCGTAGGCGACTTTTAGAATCATCTTTCAGACGTTAATTCCGATTTCTATTTCTTCCTTATGTGTGCGTTGCGACGCAGATACGTCTCGATATTGTTAATGCAAGCCAGACTACTTATACTATCTTTCTCAGACAACTATCAGTGGGAGAATCGTAAGACTGCGAACATATGCTTCGCCTTGTGTTATTTCACTGGAAGTCGGGGAAGTCGCTAAGAATTTAGGAACAGTGAAGAATGCCTCGGTAAGACTTTCGTGGACGGAGAGTAAGTCAAAGTGGTCCTCACAAGGCACGGAAGGCATTGGCATTACCCGAAGTTCGAGCTCAGCCGAATACATAGTTGCTTGCGCTGACCGTGGGGACCGACATTTGAAAGTGACTGTACCTCTATGGTTAAAATATGATAATAATAATAATAATAATAATCATCATCATCAGTTTAAATTCTTATTATGGTGTTTTGTCACAGAAAAACTGAGTAATCAAATTTTCGTCGACTAAATTTCACGATAAAGGTCTAGGTAAGGATTTTGGTGTACCCGAATTGAGGGATACCCTTATCATTGTCAACTGACTGATACATTTGGTAAAATATTTGTATTAAACTAAATTTTAAGTTCTTCTTTACATTCAAATTTATTCGAAAATATACAAATAAGGATACAGTAAAGATAAAATAAACATAGTATAGTCTAGAAAGATCTGAGGTTTTCCCGGCGTATGCTGTTGTTGAAGTTTATTCGGGATTGCCACCGGATAAGGTTCTCCATCTCGGGAATCGGGACGATGGACGACTCGGCCATCGAAACGTCGGCAGAGATGGAGAACCTTATCCGGTGGCAATCCCGAATAAACTTCAACAATAGTATAGTCTACTAGCAATAACTCGCTGTGTGAGTGGTGCAGAAGAATCAATTTTTAATTTTTCATGGTCCACATTCACATCGTGATTGAAATTATTTGTCCGTACCTGCATTGTTACTTTATTTTAAAACTCATTATCCAATCAATGCTGTGCAAAAAGGCTGTGCAAGCTAAGTTTTGAACGAATACATTGGCTTCCTTGATAAAAAGACAAAAATATTATGTACGCTTATTTTTTTCGCTGAATAAATGAAATTATTCTTCATTCAATATGACATCTCATAATTTATGTAGTGACTTGCGAAGCAATAAATAAATTATGACTACTTTAAGAGGTTTTTTTTATATTTCCTCCATATATCAGTAGTGTCATATATATACAAATATTTAGTTAAAATAGCCTTCCCTCCCGTCCATTTGTCCTTGAAGGGTTATCTCCACTAGGCCATCATGGCTCATGATGTAGCCGATTAAGTTGTTCTTCCTTCTCCTCAGGATTTTTAGAATACTTGTCTTTTCCCTTACTTTTCTTTTGCGCACATATTTTAGTTATATTAATAGAGTAATTAAATTTCTTGACTGCAGTTGTTTTTTTTATTTCAATTAAATTAATGACCACTTGAGTTCTTACCTGTCATTTTTACCTTCTCTTAAGTAAGTGACCAGTTTACTGTTCATCTTGCTTTGATTACAGCAAAAAGAGTTTGATTTCAAGGGAAAAAATGTTAAAAATATATTAATGAAGCATTTGCGAATTAATATTTATAAATGCCATTTCTTGTGAATCTTGATTGCCGGAGATATATTACCAATCGACGCAAAAATAATAACAAAAGATCATAGATGTATTCCTGGCCTTTGTTCTTTTTTGAAGCCAATGGCTCTCACGTGAACTTTTTACACAATCTCCAATGCCTTTACAAAAATTAACATTATATATGTATTTCATCATTAAAAGTTGTATGATACAAAAACCATATCGAAGCATTAATTTTCTGCTATAATCGTGATGATCATTCATGCTTAAAGTGTACATCCGGATTGATAAATAAATCAAGAAAATAGGAATTCACATTATGTATCAAAATATTTCAGCGCATGAATAGATTTATTGTCACGTCGCATATTAAAATAGATTTACTTGACCCTTCGTTAGTCGTACGGCGTTTACCACACGCCAAGCATTTTCTGTTCTTAGCTTAGTTTTCATAGTTAGGAACTCACCTTCCTTGTATCTTATGATGTTATGCTTCTGAATTGGTCACCAATGTGATTTTATGTTTTTTTCAAATTTCTGGAAAACAGTAAAGATATTTTGTTCCTTTTGGAGTCTGGTAGACGCCACGTGGCAACTTAGGCTACAATACGTTATATGCTAATACCTTCGCGATATTCATTGCAAAGTTTTTTTAATGTTTATCATTATAAGAATGAGCAGTTTAAAACATTTTAAAGTTATTTGAACAGTTATTTTTCAAATAAAACATGTTCATATAATTTCGATGCAATATAAACTTTTATAATCGTCAAAATAAGTAGCATTAATTCTTTTGTTAATACAAATATCTCCATGATGTTTTTGCATTAATTTATTACTCATACATGAAATTAATATTCTATGACTGAAATTATTAATCAGACAACTATTAGGGTGAGAATAGTATGACTGTGAGCATATGCTACGTCTTGTGCTCAAAGTAATTAATTATTACAAGTTATTTTTACTTTCATGCATTCTGTTACCATTTCAAAATGGTGTCTGTGAGACGCCGCGCGATCAATAGCGTTCCAAAATGTGACGCGATTAACGGAGGGTTAACACCCCTAGTTATATCATATTTCCCCGCGAAACTCGGATTACTTCGTCCATCAGCGACGCGAGTGGCGACTATTGTAAACTCATATAAATGCGCGGTGCATGACAACACATTTAGAGGCCCACTTGAGGATCCCTCTTGTAATATTCTTGCGCAAACATATGAATGTCGTATTTCCTTTCAAAAAGTGATGCGCGAGAAGATGAGACTAGGCATGGGTGGTACTTGAAAAAGTACCGGTATTTGTGTATTAAAAAGCAATAATAGTACTCTCCCGGTAGTACCGGCGAAAAAATACCGGTATACCGGTACTTTCATAATTGATAAGATATGTTAATAAGTCGAGATTTAACGCTTGTATTACCCTAATTATCCGGTATTTCGGCAAATTAGCGTAACATACAGCAAGAATACACTGAAAAAATCATTAACTGGATTTTTTTACGAAAATTTATCGGAAAATACATGGAAGATAGATTCTCTAATAGTGAGAAGGGTGATAGCGATGAAGTTTATAAAGGCAATGATTTTGGTGCATACCATTAAATTTTGGTGTTTTCCTGGCGTATATGAAGTATACAGTTCTCTCGGGAACTCTATCAGATGACTTGTTCTCCTAAAGCCACCGGTTTTCTTCCGACTCGAGACCAACATTAGAACGTCTCCTGCCGAGAACTTATAATGAAAAGTCTTCTTATTCATTGATAGCACATAAGATGGCAGCGCCGTGGAAGTATCGGCATTTCTAGTTCCGATACTCCGGTAGTACCGCTAAAAAATACTGGCCGGTACTACCGAAGTAGAAAAAATAGTACTCGGTACTACCGAATACCGGTATTTTTTGCCCATGCCTAGATGAAACCATGCGTCGCAGTACCTACTGCCTCTGGTTTTACTGTCCTCTCGTATTCCATTGCATCGGAT
This sequence comes from Ischnura elegans, assembly GCF_921293095.1. Classification (NCBI taxonomy): domain Eukaryota; kingdom Metazoa; phylum Arthropoda; class Insecta; order Odonata; family Coenagrionidae; genus Ischnura; species Ischnura elegans. The sequence goes on from NC_060252.1 coordinate 88,834,578, forward strand.
TCATTCTATTTGCTAGCGATTCGTGAAGTGTGCGTGATGTTTTCCTCATCACAAGTACATCACGGGGTCGTTACATACATAGTGTCGTTCCCGCTGGTTTTCCTCGCTGACCTTCATCTGAAACCCATCGGCTGCCGCGCCTATTTCATCGGGCCTTCCCGCAGGACCGGTGGACGACTGGTATATTCCAGTATGGGGCGAGGTTAAATCAGCGACCCCACCTACGGAAGTCAGCGACAATGAGGTAAGTCAGACGAGGTATTCTCTCACTTCTGCATGATACCTTGCGAGTGATCTCTTGGGTTTTATAAACGTCTACATATTTCCCTGCAAGCCACCTCTAGGGTGCTTGGCAGGGGGTGACCAATCACACACAGCAAGAGGACCGCCACATGCACACCGCACGGTCATAGAAATAATACTCGTATGAGAAAAATACACATGCATATTCATGCAAATACAAAACTTCCCAATGGTTAGCAATTCCTATAGCAAATGCATCCCAGGTTAGAACTATGGAAAAATATGCAATGAGTCATTCTAGCGAGTGTCGCCCTTAACACTATTAATTGAGACACCGTTGCTATCCTTAATAGTACGAGAGAAGAATGATATTTTGCATCTCTCCGTTTTTCTAGCTAGAACACAGAAAGCATGCTGTTTGAAATAATATGAAAATTCATAAACAAGCATTAAGGTACATATAAGTCAGAAGACTACAATACAAGTCATCTAATCTATTTGTGAGTTCTAACGTTGCCGTAATAGTTTCCCATCGATCGTGGAAAAAACGGCATTCTGAATCTATCTGTTCTACACTCTATCTCTCTTATTTTATTTATACATGTATGATCTGACATACCGTAGTATTTCGGTGTTCTTAAGATATGGAATGGCGTTCGTAAGATATGGTACCCCACCGCCTGACGTTGCTCGGGAAGGATAGTACCGTGACAAGCGGAAATCTTGGAACTAGGAATTCATGGTCAAATAGCTGCATTCTTAAGTTTTGAGCGATTCAAGAAGTATGCCTACCCGGCAGAATTTCTCACCGCAGAAATTGTGTGACGTGACGTAATAATGAGATAACGACGCAAAAAATGCATCGGATGCAACCGAAAGTAGCACTACAGGGTTCGGGAGCATTAGATGCACCTACGTACCTACTTCGATCGCAATCTGTCGAGCCCCATGGATACGCATAGTGGACAGACAAACAGACATCGTCTTTTATAATTCTTCGTTAAAACTTTCGTGGGTGCTCGTCATTATTATTATTATTATTCTGGGTCGCTTTCCCAAGGGACTTTCTTGAGGAAAGGACCAGCATCGGTCGGGAAACGTTGGGGCCACCCAAGAATTGAGGCGGCGACATAGCCCAAAAGTTTTTATTCATATTCGTCTTTTATACTTACAGAAGAAAATAGAAAAGGAGCCTTAGTGCGTGGCGTTTTAATTTTAAAAATACGACTCAGTATTCACCTTGAAGAACTTAAGGGAATATGTTTAGATCATCTTTTCCTGCCAAAAGTTGAAAGCCTTCGCCGAGTTCTTTGAAGCCACGAGTCCGGAAGTGGCCAAAAGCGACAACAAGCAGGCAAGGCCGACGTAGAATGGGGTTCCGAAATGGGATGGACTATTTTTCAACTGACTTGAAGGCCACGGAACCATTATTTTTCACGAAGGGATGGAAAGAGGTCGCCTACCATCACCTCACGCAATCGAGCCTGGTTCACCGCAGATTTAGGGGGAGGAGCTGTAGAGAATATTATCCTTGAATAGTCATCTCTCGATGTATTTCCGTAAAATACTGCCGGCCTCATTAATCGAGTCACGATGTTCCGAATCAAATACGTCTCATTCAGGGCAATTTTAGGGTTGCATGCTGCAGCGGCGCAGCAAGGTTTTGGGGGATAAACCCCCCCCCCCCCAGAGCTCAGAGAAATTTTTAAGTTTTATTCATTTTACTTAATGGATTAGTATTACTTATAGAATAGTGTTAGGATTAATCAAATATCTCTCATAAAGCGGTAAAACTAGTCATTTTGCACCATTTATCGTAAAATTTTCTGGAGGAGGGCCCCCGTAATTTCCACTTACCTTGGTGGTTATGCAATACCCCCACACCCGTAAGTATTAGTTGGCCTAAACACCCCCCCCCCCCCGGCCTTGATTCCCAGCTGCTCCCCTGGCATGCTGGACTATTGAGTATCGCGCTTGGCTCCTGATCAAAAAGTCCTGGTTTCAAATGCCTTGGGAATCGTCGGACCCCCTCAAATGCTACTCGATGTGCTATGTGTCCCAGGGAAAAGAACTTGCAATTGTGTAGATTTCACCGCCTGCAGCGAGAATCTGGAGCGACTTGTGCCCTCACCTAAACAAATTGACCGTTACGTTAAATCGTCAGACTAAACATTTACTGGTGGGATAATCGGCTAATACGCGTGGGATAAAAAATAAAATGGTATGTTGCGATTGATTGGCTGAAAATGGCGTTCACGCTCACGTTACGTTCGTATAAGTAGCAATCATTCCCGTAAAATAAACTTGTTTGCCATCCCATATTGTTTCCATGTAACCTGTTTCGGATAACATAGTATTCGGAGTTTCTTGTCTGAGGTGATTTACACTGCACAGGGTCATTTACACATGCAGCATTAGTTTTGCTGGAAATGATAGAGGGAAACTTAAGACACTAAGGAATTCTGACAATCGTAACAAAACTCACTTCATAATGTAAGGTTATGAAGGGAACTTGGCACGTTTTCCTAATAAAAGTGCATGATCTGGATATCATCTTAACATCGTATAACGGAAACCTAAAATTCTAGGCTACATTTCATAAGCTAATAATTACTTGATGTGATAAACAAATGACACGTTATCGCTAAAATACATTAATTGAAATAAAATAGGAGACTTCTAGTAGAAATGACGATGAAATGAATTTACCAAAAAAACGAAATGCCCTCACTTCTTGATATTTAAGGAACTGGCCCCCCAACCCTGAATTTGTGGAGTGCACATGCCTGAGGCTTAGTCCGGGGCGACCTCTGCCCTCACCTAACCAAATCAATCTTAGGTTTGAATCACCTAGCGTGTGAGTGTTATTAGAAAGTCATGGCAAGGAATTTCTACTGGACGATATAAGGAATCCAATAGAACTCTGCAGTAACTGCTTAGAAATTCTGTGGAACTGTACTGAGACTGCTAGGAAATACCATAGACCTTCGTAAGCAGTAAGGTATGCTTTAGAAATTCATTTTATGGATTCATTGCATAAAGAAATTCCTTTTTCGGCTGTCGGCATATCAGCGCCAAATGAATGTATATTTTCCTTCTTCTGTGCAAAGGATTTACAAGTTGATGGAATTGATTTCGTGAAGATAGCAATTTGAAAATGTAATTTTGATATTTTCCGCATCACCCTCCGGTGCATCTGCCATTGCATATGATAGATCTAGCTATACAGTTATTTAAATGTGGTGAAACAGTTAAGTTTTTCTCAGCACAGATAGCAAGTCTTCCTCAAGCCCTCCTAAGTTACATTCCGTTATGTTTTTGTCAAAATTCATGTTACCATGTTTTTTAGCGGTTGATTTGTTTAGTTTTCTGCATCCTTTAGCACATCGTCACTGGTTGGCAAAAATACTCTCCTTTCTGTAAATCAGGTGGTTGCGTTAAGATTATCATTCACTTTCTTATTTTCTCAATCTATTTTCTTTAGACTCTTTTAAAGCGTTCTGACGAATAAAATAGAAATCCATTTCAAATTATATAAATTCATAAAGTCTAATATTGAATTCTAATTGTACCTATCCCTTGAACTTTTACGCGGTTAATATCCTTAATTCTTAATTTTAATAATGATATGACATTATTTATAGGCCACTTAATTCTTTAATCACAATTATCTTTTTTAAAAAGGTTCTGAAGTGTAGGATTGAATTCTAAGTGTATCTCTTGAACTTCTCCGTGGTGAATATTCTTAATTCTGATATGACATTATTTATTAGCCGCTTAATTCTGGAATCAGATTTACCTTTTTAAAGGTTTTCTTTAATTTTCTTTTCAAATCCGTGATACATTAATGTACTTAGTTTCATTAAAGCATGGGACACCAACATGATAGCCCCATACTCCTGGAATTTTCGTTATGATCTTGCTTCATTCCGATTTCCTGTCCGCACATTAGGTACATTAATTTAATTCGCTTGTGTATTTCGGTAAGTTGAAGGATCTAAAAGCACCAGCTCATCTACTGCGGTTAGATCATCTTTCAAAACATTTACATCTAATTTATCTTAAATACCGGCCCAACCAGCTTTAAATAATTTAACCGTATGTATGGCATATTTCACTGAAAATTGAATATTTTTATTTTGAATTTAATTTTTATTTTCATTAGTGTATTATTTATTTTTTAATTTAATTGATTAATAATAATTTAATTTTTCTTGTGTATAATTTTATTTTAAGTGCAAAGAGGTAATAGAAATGCTAACCTCTGCAGTTTAAAAATATGTTACACTGCAAATGTAAAAAATTATTTATACATGAAGAAAGATTTGATGCTTTCCCGGCGAATGATGTGAGTAAACTTCTCTCGGGTTTCCCACCGGGTTAATGGCTTCATAATGGCCGACGTTTCGAGCTCCGACTCGGCGCTCATCATCAGGGCTACTGGATGCTGTGATGCGGGAATGGGCCTGCTTATATGCTGAACCTGACCGGAGGAGGGCAGCATATAAGCAGGCCCATTCCCGCATCACAGCATCCAGTAGCCCTGATGATGAGCGCCAAGTCGTAGCTCGAAACGTCGGCCATTATGAAGCCTATAACCCGGTGGGAAACCCGAGAGAAGTTTACTTATTTATACATGTTTCTCTAATTAGAATCATTCCCTACCCATATATTTTCGCCTAGTTGAAAAACACTTTGGGTGATTGTTTTGCGCAAAACGTATGGAAATCTGTTTTTCAAATTGAAACTAGGCGTTTGTGATGACTTTTTCTCGTTGACCTAATCTACCCACATCCTCATTCGCAGGAAGCGTGCAATAACAAAGTCCTTCGCGCTTTCCTCCGCCGGGCGAGGTGATAAATATGTATAATGATCTGAATGTGGTGTATTTGTCGCAAAGGGTGAATTCATTCAAATATCTGTGGAAATTTTTAAAAAGAAAACAGTTCCTGGCGTCCAACGGTACGTAGTACTCTGGTAGTACCTACCTCTCGCGCTAATAAATGCGGATAGGGGATTCTCTAAATTTCTCATTTATAAAAGCAACAGAAGCAGGCGTTATATAGTGGAATGACATTCTAGGTTTCATGACAGGTTTCCTGTGGAATATTGTCATCTTTGTGTTATTTTTTTTTAAACTTCTCATTTATAAGTCAAAATTCCTATAATAGCCATAAATATGGGACGGTAGTTCTTAATGATTAAATGTTTACTCCCATGGATGTGCGAGAGGTACTCTTTTATCTCGAGTCGAGTATCGATTCGAGTTGAAAACTAGCCGCGAGTATCGAATCGTGTCAAGTATGGTAATTTCTGGACCAGGCAATAAAACAATGTATGCTTCAATATGTTGTCATTTTTTCAATCCCCTGGTGATTTTTCAATTATGAAATCTTCGCTTAATGTGAAAAGAAAAAGATAATGAGGAGCGTTGATGGCAATTGAGTCAGAAATAGGAGATGAATAGAAACGAATATGTCTAAAACAGTTCGATATGCACAGTCGAAATTAATTGAAATCTATTAATATTTCGTCAATTTAATTGATATAAATATCCAAACTACTAGAAAGAGCCCTGAGTAAAGACCTTTGCACAATTGTAGTGAAGATTATATATGGAAGTAAATGAATCACGTAATATCTGATCCTTTCAAATTCTCATCCAAAAATAACAATAGGGTGGTTTCCTATTATTTTTTATTGCCTAAATCAAAAGATTATTACTCCTGGAGTACGTATTTCACGCTTTTAGATTTTTAAATGACGATATCTATTTCTCGCGATTAAATGAAAAGTGAAAATTATTCAAGCGCGCGAAAACGCGACGGCTAAGTATGCATGCCGGGAAAACCCCGTGTGACGTCGTTCTGGTTCCCGCTGCCGCAAGTGAGGTGACCTTGGGGCGAGGCTTTGAGCGCTGATACGTCGCAGGATGCTAGCAGGTATCAGGGTACCATACTAGCTTGTAGCGCTTGGATTAAATAAGGATTATTAATACCTTATCAAACGAAGAAAACTTTCCGACCTTTGCCAGTTTTAATAGGTGATTATTAAGACATGTTTCCCTGAGCTCTGTGCCTCATGCATGCATTGGTAATCTCAGACGATTAAAACTCCTATTTACTCGTATAGAAACTAGGTCTCTATGACGTCACGTGTAGTGGCATCGCATGGGCGCCAATCTGGCCTTTTTTAAAAGCGGTTAAAATTGACCATTGCCATTCGTCTAAACTGGGATTTCTAAGACCAAATAATTTGTATACTATGAATACACCAATGGTGGGTAACGAATCGCAATCAATGCCTTTCGTTTTCTTTGATGAAGGAAACTATTACTATCGTTCTACATGCTCGGTCAACAGGTTTTAACGTCTCAATATTACTGCCTGCCTTTCCCTACACACTAGTATGGTTGGACAAGTGCTTTCTTGCCAAAATTGCAGGATTTGGGAAACTAAGAAATTTTTATTTTTAAAATTATATCGACGATTTTTATGGATCTTGAATATTCATGGAAGTTAAGTGGATGAAGAGATCAAACTGTATGACTTAGCTTTATTTTTGTGTATCAAAAAAATTCTTTATGCCCCACTTCTTATAATCAACTTTTGAAACTCTTGGTTTGTAAGTTTTAGAAGGAAACTGAAAGCAACAAAGGAATAAACGAAAATTTACATAGGACGTACGTGGTACTCAAAAAAACTAAACCTGACACTACCTGTGACTTAAAACACCGGGAAAACCGGCATTGTCCGTCAGAACCTAGGAATTGCGTTTTTTTTTTCGTAGAAATCTTCCAAATGTTTTCGAAATATCTCTGCGTTTGAGGAAAGAAAGTAGGGTAGTTTATAAAAGTATCGTATAATAAAGTATAAACGATGCAGCAGTCCATTCCGATTAGGTACTCCGAATACGCCGCCGCGACGGCGTCATAAGACTGTCGGACGAGAGCTGGCGAAAAGATATTCAGCGCCAACGTCAACAACGTGGTTGTTTGCTGCGTATGCAGAAATCTGAAACCCCCGGCCAAGGCATTAGAATGACTTATCGATTTTAAAAACGATATTATTACATGAGTTTCAAGGTAGTGCCTCCTGTCGGCAGATTTCCGAACTTACTGGCATCGACATCTCTGTAACCGAAAATACTCGACTCGACTTTAGTAATGCAAATCGGAGCACTCGAGTCGAATACCAATTACTGAAATCGACTCGAATTTTGGAATACTACCACATCCCTCTTTACTGCTCGTATAAATTAAGTAATATACCGAAGCGCTTTCTTGTCTGACAGCTGTTTTCTTGTTGACGGAGCACGTTGAAATTTCGATACTTGCATTAAATTACATTTTCCAAATACTTATCATTTTAGCTTTATTTGTGCACGAAAATGTCATCTAACATCGCACCTATTTTAAAGCAATGAACTAATATGAATTAATCTAAATACGGAGTATGTAAATGACTGAAAAAATGGAAATAAACAGAATTATATAGCCTGAGAGCAAAATTTTCTTTGATTGAAACTGAGTTGCAGAGATCAAATGAGGCGCTAACAGCACTCCTGCATTTGCCATCGCTATCATAAAATTCGATTCAAATACCACCCTTCAAGATTTCTAGCCCATCGTTCATAAAATATTTAATAGATTATTCGAACGACTTCCAACTTTTCCCTGCCTTATTATTTTTACTCTGCCGACTTTGAAAGAAAATTTTGAGAAGATTTACGTTCACAATTAAGCTGTACAACTGTAGAATTTAAAAAAAATGCAGTCCAGGTTCACGGAAGAGTACATTTCATAAAGATCTGACATCAAAAAATACTGTTTCTAGGAGTTGATGATGTGGTTCCTTTTACGAGACTGATCGTGTGTATCATCAAAATTTATGTGAAATAAATAGAGTTGTACTTTCTCTGTTGCGGCGAAATTTTGCCAAGTGGAACCTGAACCTAACGTGTACTGTGTTTATCACAATTATGAGTAATTGACGAGGAAGAAGCATACATTTTTCGCCATTGCAAATTTACCATTACACATTTCGCCATTGCATTTCCTCCAAAACTGGATGAAGAAATCGTCCACTTCTGATGAAATTGCTAAGGAAGTTGATGCACAAGTTCTGATGGTTGATGACTCATGTGGAAATTCCGCCTGAAACCCTTGATTAAATGCGGTAAATTTGAGGAAATGACTCTTAACCTAGTCCAAGAAAGAGGCTAAAGCATGTATTTCACCTAATTACTGTCGCATCGCAGCAAACATTCCCTTATATGTCCTCCTGTGATCATAAAATGTCTATGCAAAATGGTGGACGGCGTGTTAGAAAATTTTAATACCATAAACTTTCCTGATTTTCCCGTTAACATTATTATTTTCCAAGATTTTACATATTCATCGTGCAAAGGATAACATAATACGATATCGAATGGATTGTTTCAGTCTCCGTTTCGTTGAAGTTTTTATAAGTATTCAAGGTTGAAAAGTTATTGCGCCTTTTGATTAATATTTTTGCCCACAATTTCCTGCATACACTGCTTAATGACAGCGATCAAAACTCTTTCGCTTTGCACTCGGTGGCGTGAATGACAAAGTATGTTATTTTCTGTTTTTTTTTTGCGACCCATGCCTGCCGACAATAGCCTCCCAGACATCTCCTCACTCCACACCACCCAAAGACCAATTTCTCTTGTCCTCCAAAGACTTGTTTTTCGCATCCAAATTTTTTCGCGTTGAGTTCCCCTCTCCTGAAAGACAAACCTGCCGAAGATATGAGGGGAATTTTATTAATGCTTGAGATGCAGGTGAAATGTTCACATATGAGATCAAGGGCGTACCCGGGATCAAAACTGGGAGGGGGGGTTGCAAGCCGTGGTTGTTCAAGTTATAGGTAAGATTTAAGCATGGAAAAGGTGAATGAAACCAACATTTTAAGGAAACTGCAACAGCTCTTTATTAGTTTTTAAAACTATTTGCTCGAAAAAATATTAGTTTCCTTAAAGACATTTGCGATTTTTGCTTCAATGGGGAGAGGGGGTAGCTCCCCCTCCTGCCCCTTACTGGGTACGCCCATATTGCTATTTAGAAGATCATTCTTGAACATGGAACCCAAGGTTAATAACTCGCTACTTAAAAGCCTAAAATTATACTAAAAATAAACTTCTCCAACTGATAGCGGAATTTCTACTAACTCAGAAAATTGTAGATAATTTCTTTAATATTTATTGTATAACTTTTTTTTATTCAATTTAGTTCATTGGTACTCTATTGTAAATTACTTTGTCGTTAAAATTGTTTGCATTGTTATGCTTAAGAGAAATAAGCACCTATTAATTCTGGGATAGAAGCCTCACCACAGATATATCTTAGAGGCTACCTAAGCTTGGCTTGGATGTAAAGCCTGTATATTATTTTTGATATTATATGGTTCTCTGTTGTGGGAAGGAAAAACCACTCCTCATCATTATTGTTATTAATGAAAAACTAGGTAACCCGTACGAAAAGTTCGCCCTTTCATGCTAACTGGGAATAAGAATGTTAAGGAAACGGTGTAGTTGGGTTTTAATAGAGAATAAGGTTTTATCATAAATTACATTCTTTGTACTTGTTTTCTCACAAAAATACACAAAACATATGAATAAAATATAGGCAAGGGAGCTGGGTACCAGTAGGAACAATCATGACATCTGTTACTGAATAATGGCACGCAATTTACAAAACTTCTTTAAAGACAATATTACCTTTTTTACCTTTTTTTTGAAGTACTTATAGAATAAAAAAATGTTTGGAGTCGATTTACCTCGAGCGAGTAGTCATCATGGAAAAATCGAAACTTTTAAGTCAAATTAATGGGTAAATAGTAAAATTTGAGATTGAGATTGTATTTTTCGTCAGAAGCCGGTGATTCATCGTTTAAAATGATACGTCATTTATCACTGAAGGTGCAGTATTTACTGAGCATATACGGAATGACAGAAAAACAGAGGTGTCATGGAGCCGCAATGCGTCGGAGCGCCGTTACGGGACTGATTAATAAAAGACATAATATTCATAAAAACTTTTAACAATTTTGGTGCCTAATTATTTTTCTAATTTATGCATTCGTGGCCAAACAACAAAATGTTATCAAACGTAAATAATGACTAGTATTAAAAAAACACACACCCTTTTAAAAAAAAGTTAAGTAAAGTGCGTTCTGGCGTTGCTAGTTTTGCCATGATGTCACTGCATAAAAAGGCCTTTTTGTGATAATATATAAGATGATTGTTGGATGCGAAAGATAATGAGAAAGATCAAAACTCCCTTGCCTCTCATGCTACCGCGTGATGCACGGGATATGTTTTCATTTTATTTTTATTTTTTGGCGACCCATTTTTTCCGACAACAGCCTTCCAGACATCCCGTCGCCCAACGACCAATCTCTCCCGCCTTCCAAAGAGCTGTGATCATCGCATCGTCGATTCTTCACCTCGGGTTTTCCTCCTCTGACGAGACCAACCTTCCGGCGGTCGGAGAATGCCGAGGCTATTTCGCGGCAAGGAGGCAGGGCCCGAAAAGGTGAGAAGAGGAGCGGTTATAACCAGACAAACTACACCGCTCCTCCGCATTCGATAACCGAATTCCGTACGATGGCGAGGTTAGCTTTCCTGCTCTGCGCGGTCACCCTGCTTGCCTTCATGGCGACTGCTTCGAGCACCTACTGGAACCAGGCAGCCCAATACCCTCCTCCGCCACCACCTCCACGCAGGCAACAGGCTTACAGGCCCCAGGCGCAGCATTATCCGATGCAGTACAACGCTGGTCCCTACAACAGGCCGCAGGGACAGAACTTGCCGCACCAGATACAATTCCCCCACAACCAATATTCCCCACCGGCCCAGAATCCTGGGGGGAACAAACCGCAGACGAATCCTAACAATCCGAATGGCAACAACGACACCGACTTCGTGACGGCGATCTTCGACGGCAGGCCAGACTCCGGAACTACGATTGACGGACGTGGAAGGACCAGGCCGAGAATGTGAGATCGCTGGTGGTTTTAAGGAGGTGTTTTCTTCGTGGGAAAAACGTGTCTGTTTCATCATTTATCTTACGTGATTGAGTTTCAAGTGCTGTGACATTTCGTGAGACTCCAACCATGTACCTACCTACTTCTGAACTTATTAGTGGCTGGTGCAACTTAGCTAGCAAACTCCTTGCAAATGATTATAATCATGTTTGTAAATGTTCTCGGATAATATAATATCTCGACCCAGGTTTTTACCATTTAATATTGGTCATTATCGAGGTAATACTTAGATAATGACTGATTCACAGTTGAAAGCTCGGTCGGTGTGATTAATGATGAACTTTTCCTCATTCGATGTCATGCGTGTTGAATGAGCCGTGGTACATTCGGAATTACTGGCATCATTTTGCGCCAAAGGATTTTTAAGACTTTCTCTGCTAGCGTACTTCTTTATTCTAATTAATGCTATATGTACAGTATGTGTTAATAATTTCAAACAGTCGTCAATACCTCTTAGGCAATTGTGTTACCGGCACGGCATATTTGCGATACTCTACCTCAATTCATTTCTGCAAGAGTTGGTTCCATGTATTCACCATTTACTCAATGAATTATTGAGCTTTCATATCCTTTGGCTGTGCTACAAACAATCAACTATGAATTGCATATTGTTTTTTTCCTCAAGTAAGATAGGCATATATGTGTTATCTCCTCGTCATTTCATGGAGAAAACTTTTATGACTTCAGATGAATAATTGAATGTATGGTACAATTAAATTATACGTATTAAATTTATCGAACAAAATTTTCGTTTTAATTCTCATGGTATAAGAGTTTGCATTACCTTTTTCTTTTGTATTATTGAACCAGCAATTTTTATTTTATGATGCGGAAATATCTTTTCGTATGAATGTAATATAAAATATTTTGCTCTGATAAGACTTAAAATTAAATTAAACTACAATTAAAATTTTCAGTTCTGTATTATACTCTACGACGACAGTTTTGAACGACAAATAGGAAATGAAAAGCGATTTCCCTTAATCACTTAATATAGGTTTAAACGCATTGGTTAATATTCCCTATGAAAAGAATCTTGTATATCATTCACCTTATAAATAACCCAGAAGATAATATTCCCATTTCAGTTACTTATTTAGGTAATTTTTAGGAATTACTTAAATGGCATCGACTGGAAAATACGACTCCATCGGGTAATCTGAGGAAGAAAAAAAGAGATAAAAAAAGCATTTATGTGTCGCAGATTGCTTACCGCATATGGTAAGTCTTTTGTGAGGCAAACGATCAATCCATAATTGGGAAATGAAAAATAGAACTGGCATATTGGAATGTGGCTATCAAGATTCATAATTACTGATGTCTCACCATTTAAAAAAATGCTGTCACTCTGACCGAACGATATAAATGAAAATTCTGTTACTTTATAATTGAAATTCCTAAAGCTTAAGGCAAAAATTCTGAAAGCAGTTATAAATCGATTTTGAAATAAAATCCATTCCGTGAAAAGTTTATGAAAAAATTACCAGTCCTCAGTGGTGTTCCCTGATAGTTCAAGTTGGTGAACCAATCAGGGATGCCGACTTACAAAAAATTGCAATGGGGGGCCCAAACCAGGGATCTTGCCCCGGGAAATTTTATAAGTAGTGAGTTTTAAGTAAGCATTTTAAAAGAGTCGTATGATCAACATTAGAACCCTGATAACTCGAATCTTGATATCTGGACACCCCGGGGAAAATCTACAAGCCTGACACATTTTTTCCTCACACCCATAACGAATTTTGAGGGGGCTCGGGCCCCCTCAGGCCTCATGGAGTCGGCGCCACTGGAACCAAGTGTCTGGTGTCTTTCAGGGGGGAGGGGTGGTAAATATGTGGGGTATAGTTATGTATTAAGGAGATGAAGGAAGAGAATATATTGAGGATATATTTTGCTGAAAATGAAAAGGCAATCTAATCTAAGGCAATATTATCTCTGTTTTGGAATCAACAAACCACAGTAGTTGGTTTCCAGTGTTGGTTAGTAATGGAGGAAAAGTAATTGGATTACTTTTAACGATTAGGTACTTTTGCAGTAATTTGTTCTTGTAATGATTACTTTTCACTACTTGTAATTTATATTAGTATTTTATTCCTTACTCTGAAAGAGTAATGGCTACTTTCGTAGTAATCATTACTTGCTCGTAATCAATTATTACCATAATTACTAATTTCACTGATTTACCTTGGCCTATAGGTAACTTCGAATGCCTGAGTACCATAATTATCTTGTATAGGTTCATCCACCCTTATAAATTGTTACCTACTTATGATGGTACAAAATATGGCACCCCTTTTGTCCTGGGGCGCAGCTTAAAATTAAGGCTAGGGGGGTTTTAGGCACAACTAATACTTAGGGGTGTGGGGGGTATTGCATATCCGCCAGGGTAAGTGGGAGTTGCGGGGGGGGGGGGGGGGGCCTCCTTCAGAAAATTTTTAGTAATAATGGTTCAAAATGGCTAGTTTTATGGCTTTCTTTGGGATATTTCATTAATCCTAACACTATTCTATAAGTAATACTAATACATTAGTACGTAAAATAGATTAAACTTAAAAATTTCTCTGAGCTCTGGGGGGGGGGGGAGGGGTTTATCCTGTAATTGAGCCCAGTTATTTTTTTCTCAGTACTTTTACCAAAATCATGCAGCTCCATAAGCATTCAATATAAAATATTCAGGGGTTATTTATGAGCTCGTAAAATCATCAGCTGAGGTTGCTGTTTGTTGAGAGTGACGAAAGATTTTTAGTTTCATGGTCGTAACTGTTACACCTACAATATATACATTTATGATACAATTCAAATATGTATGTGAATTTGGCCCATATTTCATTTTTTAAATGAAGTCATGCATTTACTAGCAATTGAACTGAAATAAGACTAAAATACTTTAGTGAAACATATACCTAACTCAACAGGTTATCACATATGTACACTGATGGGCGACATCCAGCACGGAGTGGAATTGGTTTCCATTGTGCACACACTACCTACTCACATTTAATGCTGCAAAACAGAAGTTAAATAAATTATCAAGTAGGGGAGAGTGGGGCAAAACCGACCAGGCGGGTCAAACCGACCCCTTTAATATTTCCTAGTAGGTGATGATTTCCACCGGCAAAACTATGAACTAGTTAAAGAGGCCACCATTTCGAGCAGATCGAGCTTGGTTTCGTTGGCATGCTTGACGATGTTGGGGTTATGTAGAGTTCTGAAGTTTTAACCAGTTTATTTTACAACTTTAATGTCATATTTATTTTGATTTGAGAAGTGTAACCACAATATGGTTTACCGAAGGTGAGTACATGTGTTTATTTACTGTGTTTACTTATATTTTAACGTACAAGTAGCTTAGCTAATGATTTTGGATCACCTCAAATTGCCATATTTGTTTTACTGTGTACCTAGGGGCAAAACCGTCAACAGAAAGTGGGGCAGAACCGACCGGGGTCGGTTTTGCCCAAACGATATTTCAACTTATCAGCTGTGCTTCACTATACCTAATAAAATAATAGAACCCAATTTATTAAGTACTAGCTGTACCCGTTGCGGCTTTGCCCGCATTAAATTGAGATTTTAAACTGCGATATTACATTTCACCCAAACTAATCTTGCCACCTCCACAAGAAAAGGAAAAGTTAAAAAGAAAGGAGGAAGAAAACATGGAAAGACAGCCATACTTATATCGTCACCTTATAAATTAGAACTGGAGGAAGACGAGAAAAAAGGAGGAAAAGAATATTACAAAAGAAAGAATGAAAGCTAAAAATAAAGGAACAGTGGCGAAGAATGATAAAAATAAAAATCCTAAAAGAAAGCTTGCTTTCCAAGCCACAGCCCCCCAAATATACAAAGTGAAGTCGAAGAAAATGAAAACCAACCAGTTTTTAAACTGTAAAGGATGGGCTCATTAGGCGTGTGCTAATTGTGAAGAAGAAGATGACAGTTTCATATGTGACTTCTGTTCCTAAAATGCAACTCTAAACTCACACAGTGTTAATTTCTTATTTTTCATTAATAAATATTGCTGTACATTGTAAATACAGTGAGTTTTGTGATATAAATTTCCAAAAATAGCATTATAAACTTTTTATAATGTAAAACATATGGGTGTCGGTTTTGCCCCACAAGAGGGGCAAAACCATCATTTTGTCAGTATTGGAAAAAAAATTCATATAAATTCAACCTGTATCAGTAAAGAATAATGCATCAGTATTTTATTTCTTTAAATAGTAAACGTTGCAATTACGCTAATTTTGTGCAAATATTTGTACCAGAAAGCCAAATATCTCATGAAAAAGCTTAGCAGGTCGGGTTTGCCCCACTCTCCCCTATATAAGAAAAACATTTGGATGCTATCAGTGGTGGATCCGTGGGATACCCTATTGGGACGAAACATAAACTAGATAAAATCCAAAGTTTTGCAGTTGACCACTTTGTACGAAAGTATTTATTTACACATATTTTCCAGTAAATTTACTTACTTTAATGAATAAAAATACAAACTACATAGTTTTAATCTTAGGGCATATTCAACAGGATTTGGTACCAAAATAATGACCTACTACAGTAAACTCTCAATTATGCAAAGCAGGATATTACTAAGTCTTCGATAATACAATGTGGAATTGTGGTCCCGGCGAAAAGCCAATGGTAAATACATGGCGCTTTTCAATAATACGGAGTTTTGATAATACGAAATATTTTGAAATTACAAACCTCGGGCTCAGTCCCCAGAGGAGCAAATGGCATTCCTTTATACGAACTACAGCAAAATATTTGTCAGCAAAACTAGTTATGTACATGTGTATAGTAGTCTCTTTTTTTAACAAAGAATTAGTGTAAAACCATCGTTTTTTAGGTCTTAAAAATCCCAAATTTCCAAAATCCTCCTTCAGCTGGGGGAAATTCCCAAAAAATTCAGTTTGCCCCCCCCCCCCCTCCTGGTACAAACCTAGATCCACCACTGGATGCTATTATTCAAAAGCCTAATGACATTTTCATCTTGAAATTATGACTGATACTTGAACTCGCGAACAGAAATTGATTTTGACTGACTATAGGTGAGCACGCTAATTGTACATATGTACATATTACCTACCTGTATTCTGGACTCTAGAGAGCCCAACTGAGGCTAACATCGTTAACCATTCTTTTCCTATTGGTCCATCCAGCCTCCACCAAGCTAGAGGGTATACAGAGAGTAGACCTAGATAGCACAGATAGGATAGTGTATCCTATGCCCTCACCAGGGCATGCCGTCACCAGGGCATGCACCTTGCTGAAGCATCTTTCCATCCCATTTGCTTCAGTCAGTTTCCCATTATGGGTTGCTGTCACACCCTCAGAAAGAATACGTCGTTAACAGTAGAAGGACCAGATCCATCCTTTTGAGGGGTAACCTCTACTTAGTTAATTGTATTGCCAACAATTTTTCTCTGTGGTCTTAATTTTTTATGACTTTTATTTATTTTTTATGGTACATACTCTGTTAAAATGTAATTTTATTTTTTGATGTAGGCATGAAGTTATGCCACCAGTGTACCTTAAAAAACCCACACCCATAAAAATGCTGGATTAGGCGTTTCAATTTTATATGTAATGGTGAAAACACTACACTATATTGTGCAGTGGTGCCTTCATAGGGCCTGAGGGGGCCCGAGCCCCCTCAAAAATTTGCCATTGGGGGTGAGGAAAAAATGTGTTCTAATGTTGATCATATAACTCTTATAAAATGTTTAAAATACTTAAAACTCACCACTTATAAAATTTCCCAGGGCAAGATCCCCAGTTTGGGCCCCCCCAATTATTTGTAAGTCGGCAACTCTGCTTGGTTCACCAACTTGAACTATCAGGGAACATCTGTTCATTTTAAATTTTTTATTGTAAAACGATTAGTAAATATTAAGTCAGTTGTATTGATATATAAAGGAAAAGACTATATTTAATGAAGTTATCAATCAATTTAAACATAATCGAAGAATTATTAAAAATAATTACTATTCATCAAAATGATGGGTAATGGTCCTTCTAGGTAGTCATATGACCCCGGTCCTTCTAGTGTTTATGAATGAAAAGTTAAGGGTACCTAACAATGACACATTTTCAAATTACCTGCGTTATATTTAATGCATATTTTCAACATAAAATTCAGGTAAAGTTAGTATCTCAATGAGAATCCAAGGACATGCTTCTACCAACCTGTAATCATGCTGTTCACCATTTGCATTGGTTCTATTTTCCTGGGATCATGGTCTGGGGCTTATATTGACTGCATATCTTTCAGTTATGGACCTAGAAATACTTTTTTCATTAGAAAAGATACATGATCCAAGTTTCCAGAAGCCGCTTAGTCAGATAGGCTTTGGGCGAATATAATTCAGTAATTCTAATATAAGGTATAAGCAAGGGCCAAGCTACATTGGTGCAAGAATACCTTTAAGATCACAGAAGTTAGGCAAGTTTGTCCCAGACTAAGGTTGAATGGGTGATAATTCATAGCTGAACTATGGTGCTCTTGTCTGGTGTGTACAGGTGGCAGGCAGGATAAACATGGAGCTGGCAGAATTGGTCAAGAAAAGTCTAAGTGTATAGGCACCTGAAGAAGGCTTTCCAACGATGTAATTTAATCAATGGAATCCATTGAAAACATGCTTTAGTATAATTAAAAAGATAAATTTTCGCATCATGCACACATCTCAAGCAGAAATCAATATCCCAACAACATCCAGACAACATTGTCGGCATTAACATATGACATCCATGCAATGCCCACATTAATCCAATTAACTTTGTGTCGATATCTGTAAAATATCCATGGGACCCACCGGGCAATGTTGCACCAATGTCCAACAATGGACATGGAGGTCCATTTAACAACATCTCTTAGATATCTTCACGAGATCTAATGAGTAGATAATGGGTGAACTTATTATGGTTTTTGGTAATTCCCAGAGTTGTCATGGTCCCGGAACGCACCGGAACAACGTTCCCGCACTGGTTAACAGAAGACATAATAGTCAAATAACACTTTTATCAATTTTGTTGCCTCAAAATTTCTAATTTATACATTCGTCACCAAAACAAAAAATTTAGTAATAAAATTTAAATAATGATTTGTCATGAAAAAAACCTTACAACTTCGATATCTACGTAATAGGTATTATTTTCACAACTCACTGTGGATGTAACAAATAGATTATCTATGTATGTATAGTGTTGTCAAAATTTCCATCATCTATTAACAATGTGTTTTGGATATATCAACCTCATTTAGGTATCCGATGGATATTGTCCGCTGCTTGGGATGTAATTCAAACAATGCAGGCAGAGTGGACCTAAATCCGCCTATGGTAGGTCTCATAGATTTTCTCAATGAATTGAATTTTCAAGATCATTTAGGTAGTTCGAAACATTGCTTGACTGCACTAATATTTATTTTTCATGACATCTTTCACATACTTAGGCATAGTGATACATTGTTTTCTCACTCATTCTTGCTTAAATTTTGTCAAACCTCTAACACACTCTCAAACATATGCTAACTAATAACGGTTTTTCATTAATTGATTACTTAGCACCACACTGTCACTTTTTTATTGACCATTTCTTAGATGGCATGGGCCTTTTCCAGTGTAATTGTTTCCCCACCAGAAATTTGGCAACCTTGGACCTCATCCTTTCCTCAATCAGTGTAAACTCTCCAACCACATGCAGGAATATTTTACACTCCGACCCCTCCTCCCTTGAGCTCTCATTACCTATGACCCTCCCCCAGTTCACTTCCACCCAAACTTCGCCACCAGCTTGGTCAGTGAAATCTTGGAAGAAGGCTGACAGGGATACCACAAACTACACCCTCTCCCTCCTACTGTGGGATAGCCTGGAGAGCAGTTCCTGGGACATCATGGAAGTATTTTATGACTTTGTGCACAGTGTCACCAGAGACTTTGTTCCCTCCCAAAGAATATCAAAGAAAAAACACATGTGGCTCACAGCTGAAACCTCCCGAGTTCTTCAAAACAAAAGAAGCTGCTTGGAAGCTTTGGAATACCATCCATCATTAAATCTGACCTAGGGTCTTTCTTGGGGCCTGAACAAACTTCAGCCTTTAACAATTACTAGTAATCATAATTCACCTCTCCCACTCCACAAATCGAACTTCCAAACACTTTATCTGGGTTGCTCTAACTCACTTACTATGGTCTCTGTTACACCTTAGGAGACACTATGCCTCCTCAAATCTTTGTCTCCCAACAAAGCCACTGGAGCTGACCACCTTGGCTCCTTCTTCCTACACCGAACCACTGATACTCTCCACATCCCCCTCTGTAAATTATTTAACCGATTCCTTTCAGTGGGATCATTTCCTTCAGCCTGGAAAACAGCAGCACTTTTTACTCCCATCTAAAAATTCGGCATAAGATATAATGTAAGTAATTATCATCCTGTATCTATCCTCCCTATTTTTTTCTATATTATTCAAACATGTTATTCATGGCCACCTTTTAATATTTACTTTCGCTTACATCACACCCTAGCAGCAAGGCTTTCTTCCAGCTGGCTCCTGTGCTATGAACCTATCTATTGATCATCAGAATTTCACCGCTGTATTCAAAGCCTCTCCTCAACTGCACGTTTGTTACATTGACTTGGTGAAACCTTCGACACCGTCAATCACAACCTTCTTATTCTTAAACTATCTCATTGATATAGCATCCACAATTCTGTCTTATCAATACTTTTGAGTTTCATCACTGACCTCACTCAGCATGTTGTTCTTGACGGATCCTCTTCTCAAAGCATCCCCAACTTTTCAGGCGTTCGCCAAGGAAGTATTCTTGGGCCTCTTCTCTTTTCCCTCTTCATTGATGACATAACCAGCTGTGCACTTTCTAACTCATGTGGAATTCTCTCACTTTGCAGACGACTGCAAAATATTCAAAAGATTTGAGAGTACTTCTGACTCTCAGTCATTGCAGTCTTCCCTTCATTCCTTTGAGGTCTTGTGCCTTCAGTGACAACTTAAAATTAATATGAGCAAACTGAAATGCATACCTTTTTCTTTAAAACATACCATCACTCCTTTAAAATATGTATAGCATTTTTAAAGAAATTGTTCCGATAGATTCCACCATCAATGACAAAATATTTGTGCCCTTCAATTCTATACAGAACATAAGCCACCTATGGATAATGTTTGGAAAAGCTATTTCTTAATATCTTCGGGTATTACAACTTGGATATCTATGTAACGTTATTTTCACAACTCTTCATGGATATTACAAATAAGATATCAATGTTGAGCCATCAAAATATCCATCGCGTAATAAGAACGAATTTTGAATATATCAACCATATTTGATCTGTCTGCCGTCTGCTGCTTGGGAAGGTTATCTATCTTAAAGGTGGCTCTCCAATAATAGTTTTTTAATTTTTTCATAAGCTTAAAAAATTATGCTTAAAAATAATTGATGAATATCTAAAAGCCACTTGCATATGAAGACTTTGGACACATTACCGCTTTGAGGTATGGATTACCTCTTCCAAGGTGCCGCTGAAAGTAATGAGTACCTAATGAACACCCATCTCTCCCCCCAAAACAACAACCTAAACTCACCCCTGCTCTCAGCACAGATGCTTTTTTAATATTTGGAATTTGTTGGCAGTGCACTAATATGCTGATAAGCACTGCATGATAGCCCCAATTTCAGCAGCTGAGACTTGCCAGCTAGTCATTAAAAATGTTTGCATAAAGAATGCATGAAATTATATTTTCCTAATTTATGGATAGTTGAAGTAGTATCATTATTCATGCTTCTTTAAAGCTGGACATGTACTTCTGCCGAAATTACTTGCAAACTGTGAATATACACTCTGGTCAAATCATTATTTCACCATGGTTACTATTCCATTTTATATTTCTTGCATACACTTCTGGCACCCTTTTTTGTATTTATGGCTTATGTAAATTAAAGTATTCTCGTCAGTCACATAACTTTGCAGTATAAATACCACTTTATCATGTTTAAATGTATGCATAGGATGTTGTGTATTTCACGCAAACAAATATGTAGCAATTTTTTGAAAGAATGCTAATTATATTCAGTGACCAGCAATCCTGAGATAGATTTAATGCAGCATCCTTACCCAACTTTCCTATAGGGTAATATTTTCTCTCTAATTTAGTTCCTCTCTTTTACATTCTTCAGCATCTGTTTCATACAGTTCATCCATGGCAGCTTCTGTTCTTGTCGTATGACTGTTAATTGTTGTCTGTCATGACATCTATGAACAACATTAAGGTTCTGTATAATTATTATAAAATTAATGTAATAAGTCCTTGATGATGGTAATATTTTGTTTGCCAGCACCCATATAGCAACTTGCTTTGGAATTTTTTTTTATTGAAGAGAAACAATTTTGTAAACCTTCATTAGGCTTACATTAAATTGTATGCTTTTGCATTATCATCATGAGTACGTTGATACCATACATGTAGCTCATAGGCAAGTTTTGACAAAAAATTCTGGCTGAGTACTGAGGGTAGTGCATAGAAACTTTCCCACCGTTCACATTGACCTATTTCTTTTGAAGTGATTGAAATGGTTGATTCCCTTTGATAATACTTTCCCCTTTCATAACACCTCCCTACAAATTAAAAATTATCAGTCATCACCTCTTTCATTAGAGCCTCTCTCTTCTATTCCACCAAAATTTTAACTTTTCTCCTAATTTCTGGGAATTTAATCCCCTTGACTGGCCACCCTTTGGTCTGAAAGAGCCAAAACCATAAGTTATTGAGGATAATGGTAGGACTCCTAAGTGGGTATATTTTATGAACATCATTTATAAAAATTTATATATTATTGTGAGGATATTGTTGATGCATATTTTTGAAATAGGTAATATGTTAATTAGGTACCCAAATGTTTTGATTCCCTTTGAAATACTCAGTATATAACCATTACAATGTACCCTCCTTTTCAAAAAGTCTATGTTCAATTTTCCTAAGGCTGATGAAAAGTGTTTGATGATTGGCAAAATTAGTGAAAGGCCCTTATGACTTTAGGGAAGTGGATATGCATGAGTACATATCAAGCACAATTTTAATACCTATGGAATCATGTTTTGAAGAAGGGGCATGATACAGTGGAGTAGCCAGGAATTTTGTTTGGGGGGGGGGGATCCAAAACCAGGGAGGAAATGTTTGAAAAACAGGGTACAAACTAATTAATGGGTTTTAACCCTTAACCTGCCCCCATCATCTATAAGCGATCGCCTTAGCAGACTGCTCCCATCGTCTATTGACGATTTGAACTATTCTTCTACTCCGGCCTACTTCTTTGCCAGCCTCGGTGGCGGCGGGGTAAAGTCCTCGCCTGCCAAACAGAAGGTCGCGGGTTCGAGTCCCGCCTGGGTAAGTTACCATTATCCAGGGCATGGTTGTTTGTGATAGTTAAATGTTATCAACCCCGATGTAAAGGCCGAACAGTGCTGTTTTCGGTGGTGTGTGAAATAAATAAATAAATAAATACTCTTCCAGTCTATGTGCTTACAAGTTCTTCCTTTAACAAGTAGATGTAGATGCGGACATCTTTTAGACCTCTTTTTATTTTTATTGCCCTAAATATTTTTGAAACATTTTTTCCTTTAGTAAAAAGTTATAATTAATAAAACTATGCAAAAATAAAAAAATATCATTATTTTTTGCGCCTCTGGGGAGCTTTATTTAAGCTTACAAATATTTCTCGGGTTAGCATCCAGGTTAAAGCTTTTATTGAGAAATATTTTAGAAATATTTGTCAGATGTGTTCACCAGGAAAAAATTAAATCGTTTATTATTTCAGCTTATTTGCGCAGTTAAAGGGTTAAACTAATTTTGCCACTTAATAATATAATCGCTCATAATCGAAAAAACTTCATTTGTTAAAATAATGTTGTAAATTCATGATTTTTCAATTTTTTGTTTTCTTTAATGAAGGAAAATAATTGTGTTTTTATATCAAAGGTGGTGGTCCGGACCCCTTGGACCCCCCCCTGGCTACGCCACTGGCATGATACATGACTGTTTTTAATTTCATAACTTCTACATCAGTTCACCTCATAGCATTTTTCTGGCCTGTCCAGAGGAGGTTCAGGTTAGGGCAAAAATCTCTTAGGTCAGCATGGGTTAATTTTTTGATTTTATACTCGCATACCGAGAGTAGTGTGTTAGCTTAGTGAGTTGAGTGCAGGGGTGGATTCAGCATCAAATTAGGGGGGCAAGTGGGTATGGAATAGAGGGGTGTTTTCCCATATAAATATTTTTTTAAATACCTATTTTTACACACTTTGGAACCTAAAATTTCATTTTTATCCTTAACAACAGATGAAATTGAACAATTTGAATTTCAGATGGAGAAGAAATAAATAGCCAACTTGAAGTTTCAAACAATTATAAAATATTATAATATTTGATAAAACAGAAAATGAGAAAATAATTCATTGGAAAAGGTTTACAGTATAGTGAGAAGGGAGGTCAATAGGGGTCCGGATCCCCCTGAAATATAAGAACATAATTTCTTTCCTTCATTAAAGAAAACAAAATAATGAAAAGTCAAGAGTTTACCTAAGATTTCTTTGACAAATGAAGTTATCTTTATTCTGAACAGTGTTTAAATTAGTTTAAAACACTCTACTTGGTACTGTTGGATCCGAAGGCGGAATAAAAGGGTCTACATCTTAATCAGCCGTTTAATATCACACCATGGTCGCTCTCAGTGAACACGTCCGTTTCATGCCGAGTCCAGCCAGAGAGAGGGAGTCATTCCCCAAGCTATCCCATGCGTTACTATAAAACAAAGCAATACCAATATTTCCCAATATGGCGGACAGCGCATCACCAAGGCGGCAATACAAATAGAACAGAACTCACAGATACCAATACATAACAGGTACCCTTTTTTAAAAAACTTTCTACCCCGGTTTTGGACTCTCCCCACTCCCCGAACAAAATTTCCTGAAACGAAACTCATCACCCCTGTGATCCCCTCTCTAAATCAGCCACTGATTGAGCACTTAGCTGCTGATGGAAGGGTGCCAGGTTTACATCCTAGGTGAAGCCTTTAGATACCGTGAAACAATGCCATTGAAAAGGTACCTAGGTGGTCCAGAGAAAGGAGCTGGACCCCCTAACCTCATATAATATAATCATTCCAAGCATAAAAAAGTGAGTTATTATCAATTTAAATGACATTTTTGCCTGCAGTAATTTCATCTTATGGTTTTGAGGCTCACTTTGAAGTTTTTAAAGGTACTTCATTTATTTTTTAAACACAGAATTTTAATAAAAGTTTTCTGTAAGCATTTAATTTTATAGAAGTGTTTGTTGATCATAGCCTCAATAATTAGTCATATTATGAGTATATCAAAGTAAATACTATCACAAATATTTTTAATTTCATTCCAAACCAAGAAGCTTATCTATGCTAGCATGGATTCTTCCTTAGTAGTCTCAGTGCTTCTTGAGAAAATAGAAAACAATGGCAATCATTAACCTAGTTTCTCCAGTGCAAGTTTTTAAAAATCTGCTCACATGACAATTCTTACTCATTTCACTGATGCATTCAAATTTTGTGGGATATCCTTAGGAACACATACTTTTTGGGATATCCTTAGGAACACATAATTTGAAGGTAGTGCATAACTACCAGGATTCCTTAATGACAAGGGCAGATGCAGGATTTTTTTCTGGGGGGCACAGGCAGACAGTCAAACAGGCAAATGGTTGCAGAAAAGTTTCTCAGGTTTTCCACCGGTTGATGTCGTCCATGTCTCCCGACGTTTCGATCCACGACTTGCTGATCATCCTCAGGGGATCTTCCGAATGCCGTTCTTCAAAAATTTTTCAGTATATATACACTCCATCCGAGTTCAGTTGTAACCTGATTGGTTCACGCTTGTTGAGGTTTTCCCGCCATATCTGTTGTATATAATGGACTTCATTATTGGTCTCGGAAGATCCCCTGAGGATGATCAGCAAGTCGTGGATCGAAACATTGGGAGACATGGACGACATCCACCGGTGGAAAACCCGAGAAACTTTTCTGCAACTGATACGCCGGGTAAACCTAAGATCATACATAGGCAAATGGTCTTCTCATATTTGACATTAAAATAACAAAGAACAGTTATTGTGCAAAATATTCTCTTTATTTTGATATGAAAATTATTAATGTGAAAACATTAGTAAGTTACATACATATAATGACAGTTTTAGAGTCCCTCTCCCAATTGAGCAATGCTTTTTTCGAGGGCTGACTAGCAAATGACCAATGATCAGCGAATCTGTCTTCTTCACTTGGGTTCAAGGCTTAAATGATTTAGGCTTTTTAATATACAAAGCAAAACAAACGTAATAATAACCATTTTAAAAATATTGTCTATTTTGTAAGTATCTAAATCTGCCTAAGCTTATTAGAATTGTGAATCGACTCCCCAAAATTTCGGTCCCAGTCTCACATCATAATTTGCATCTCAGGCTCAAACTCAATACTGCATGCCTGCTCTTTGGAATGAAAGTCAGTACAATTCTTTCATATGAAAGATTTAATAATCTTTATCATTTTCAATAACCTTTATGATAAAATTTTTCCTGGTTCGATTCCTGGGATGGGGCTAAAAAGACTCACATCCTACCCTGAATTTCTTCTGCATTTCATTTTTTCTAAGCAACTTTAGCTTTATTCTGAGAGAACTCAGCATTCATACATATATAATAAATAATCAACAAACTGCATCACATACAAATCGATATGTTGGAATTTTTGTGTAACCTAACAAAAGTGATACATGACAGGGTACCTCATTTGGACTTTTTACCTGGATCAAATTGTAATTGGTGGCCAAAAAGTTACTGCATATACCATGGTTTGCTTCCCTAAAGTCACTGATTTTCATGTTTCACTAGATTGCAGGGACAGATAAATAATGAAAATTTTTGAGGTGAATATTCCGACTGAATATGTGTAAGGGTATATGAATTAATTTGCCAAAATAAGACAAAACATATATTTAACATGACACTATCATTGAAGAAAGTTAAACCCATGTTACCAGTACCTGAGAACACTATAGCACAAGGTATGTCGCTCCAGAGTCTCATAACCCTGGAAGCCTTCTCTGCCCATTCATCACTGTTATGTCACCTGGTACTCACAGTGGGAATAGTGGACACAGGAAATAAGTGAAAAGTGTCTGAACCCCTAATAGTACCCAAGCAGCAGACGATATCCATCAGATATCTAAATTAGGTTGATATATCTAAAACGCATTGTTATTTCACGATGAACATTCTGAAAATGTGACATAGATATTGTATTTGTGGCATCCACGATGAGTTGTAAAATCAATGTTATAAATGCAGATATTCAAGTTGTATTATCCGTGATATTAAAAAACAGTTCTTCCTAACAATATCCATAGGTAGCATATGATCTGTATGGAATTGAAAAGCACAAATGTTTTGTTTGTGTGTCTGGGGATTACCAAAAACCATATTAAGTTCACCCATTATCTACTCATTAGATGTCGTGAAGATATCTAAGAGATGTTTTTAAATGGACCTCCATGTCTACTGTTGGACTTTGCTGCAACATTGCCGGGCAGATCGTTTGGATATTTGACAGATATTGACACAAAGTTAATTGGATTAACGTGGATATTGCATGGATGTCATATGTTAATGATGACAATGTTGTTGGGATATTGATTGATATTTATAAGGAAATGAAGAGCACAAATTTTTTTGTTGTATGTCTGGGGATTATCAATGATGTCATGGTTTCAATGCCATTCCGGCACTGAATAAGAAAAGACACATTAGAAAATCTCACTTTTCTCTATTTAGGTGCCTAAAAATTCCTAATTGCATATATACATTCGTAACCTAAACAAAAATTTATTTTATAATATGCAGACGTAACTAGTAATAAAAAATACTGAGTAATATTTCACTTGCAAAATAAGTTAAGGAAGGTGCATTCCAGCACTGCTATTTTTGACACCACTGGGAATTACCAAAAACCGCATTAAGCACCAGTAGCGGATACAGAAAAAACTCAAGGGGGAGCGCAAAAGATATCTCGAGCTACCTTTACTTTTATCGCAATAAAAAATTAATCAAGCCATGTGCGAAGTTGAAGAAAGTTTTATTTAAACTCATTACACACCTATATAAGACAATATCTTACAATACAAAAAAGTTACAACTGTGGTTCCACAATGTTCCCCAATGCGAGCTGCCCCGCAGGTGGGGGGCACACATCCCCTGTGCTCCCCCATCTGTATCCACCATTGATAAGCACACCCATTATCAACTCATTATATGTTAAGAAGATATCTAGAAGATTTTGTAATACCCCCATGTCCACTTTTGGACAATACTGCTACGTTGTCTGGTAGGTCATTTGGATATTTGACAGATATCCATGCAACGTTAACCCGTCAATGCCCACGGGTGCCATACGGCACCAAGTGCAGTGCTGAGCCAATACTCCTGTAATGCATTTAATATGTGAATTTTAGCATGCATTTCAGTGCACATACTTAGTAGAAGGTTTCCTCTATTATTCAGTCAGTTTGGATTGTGTTCATTGTGTTGAGCTCATTTGTATCATATTTTTTAAAAGTGAGATATGTGTGTATTGAAAAAAAAAACTTTGGGCGCTGACGGGTTAATTGGATTAACATGGATTTTGCACTGATATCATGTGCTAATGCCGAAAATGTTGTCTGGATGTTGTTGGGACATTGATTGCTGCTTGGGTACATTATAGAATGTAACCCTGAATATAATGGTAGACTCAGCCTCAGTGGCAGATACATATGAGGGGCACGGGGGGTGCAAACCTTGCGTGGCTTCCCGGATTGCCTAACAGTGGAGAAGCACAATTGTAACTTTCTATATCATGAAATGGCATTTTCTTGTATACATGTTTAATCAGTTCAAATAAAACTCACTTAAAAGTTGCATGCAACTTATATTTCAGTACGATAAAAGTGAAGGTAGGTCAAGAAATTTTTGCACCCCTCCTTGAGTTTTTTTCTGTATCTTCTACTGCTCAGCCTTCAAAAGATTGGGATCAGTCATCTAGAACCACACCCTATGGCAAACCCGAGAATTATTCCTTCAGACTATACTCTCCACATTTCTTTAGGTTATATACTTTATGATTGTGAGAACCAGATAACGTCAAGCAGGGGCATGGCCAGGACAATGTGTAGGGGATGGCGGCATGGGGATCAGGGGGATGGAACCTCTCTCTGGGGAAATACATTATGAATACATGTATTCAAACTCAGTCGCTAGCTTTGTTGTCAGGCCGGGTACAGGGCCGCGGTTTGTTGCATCGCTTACAGAAATAATAGTCAATATTGGTTTTGATTCCTAGTGTTGGTGGAGTACAATGAATTTGTTTTATAGGTTAATATTTTCTGCTTAAACTAATTGGTTTTGGGGGACGTGCCCCCTCCTGGCAATGCCACTGATTGCAAGAGGACACACCCAATGAACTATCCCCCCTGAGGGGGGGCATCAACAGCCACGTCAAAATTCATCAAAATTCCACTCTGCGCCCCAAGAACCAGGGGATTTTTTAAATCGCATTTCATTTTTTTTTCATGAGGTAGAAAAAAATTAATTGGAGCGACGTGATTTCCGCCGTGTGCGCTCAGTTTAGAGCCGGAGTCGCAATGGCGAGGTATGTTTTTCTGCTCGCCACATTTCAAGTGATACTCATCTCCGTGAACCTATCGGCCGGGAATTCGAAACAGGACGACGAAAAGCCTTCGGTGTACATCATACTCCATCACTGGTTGAAGACAACGCATCCGCCTACACACGGCAATGGTGCACGTTGGCAGAGGACGCGAGAACCACCAAAGTTTGCGACAAGATACGAGCGCAGTGTCCTCCGGTCATCATCTATCTGTTCGGGAATGAAGACGTTATTCATCGATGGCAGAACAGTTCCCATCTATAAGCCGGACTGTCGAGGAAGGCCGAGGCCAGTGGAGTAGCTAGGAATTTCGTTCGGGGTGGGGGGGTGCAAAATCAGGGGGGAAATGTTTGCAAAACAGGGTATTACGTGGAGGGTTTCAAATTAATTTTAACACGTTTCATAATAAAAAAAACATTTATCAAAGAAATATTTTGTGAATTCATTACTTTTCAATATTTTGTTTTCTTATATGAAGCAAAGTAATTGTATTTTTATATTTCGGGGGGAGGTACGGATCCCCCGGACCTGCCCTTGGCTACGCCACTGGCCGATACCCAGACAGACGTGATGATGCCTGGATTTTGAGAGCGGACGGTTGAGGATGAAAGAAGGACAAATGCAGGCTTACGGCCACAAATTTGTTTCCGGGAGGGGTCTAAATCTACTAAGAGTGATGACTGTGCTCGACGTAAATGAAAAAAATGGTGGTCCGTGTATGGTGACTCATTTTGCAACTTATTTGTACGTTTACAAATATTAATATCCGCCGAAAGCTTCCAGTTCAGTTCAAATTACAGACAAGACTAGCAGTGCCCGAGAAGACGAGAATCATGGACGAATTGTGAGAAATGGTCACAGGAGGACATGGAATTAGTTGTGGCATGGCTGTGCCTGGCTCTCCTTCGCCAGAGTTTTGCATTTTACTTAATTCGATCGCAATTACTTATAGCAGAGCGTTAGGATTAATCAAATATCCCTCAGAAAGCTGTAAAACTCGCCATTTGAACCTTTATTCTTAAAAATTTTCTGGAGGAGGGCCCCCACAACTCCCGCTTACCCTGGCAGGTATGCAATACCCCCACACCCTTAAGCATTTGTTGCGCTTAAAAACCCCGTAGCCTTAATTCTTAGCTGCACCCCTGGTCTCCTGTTTATGTTGGCAGGCTGTTTTTGGTCCGTTTTTTAATGATTTTTGTCCGAAATTTTACACAGTGTATAGCTACAGCGCTGGGATCAAGTCTTAAATGTGTGTGCAGAGATTCTGAGTCGAACCCACTAAACCCCATCGCTGTAGCACTTGGTACAAATGAGATAGACCCTAAAGTGTGACAGCACAAAATACAGACAGACTGATACGCTACAAACTTTATACATACATATATACATGCTGCTACACAAGGTAGGTCATTGGGTGTGTCCTCTTGAAATCGGTGGCATTCCCAGGAGGGGGCACGTCACCCAAAACCAATTAGTTTAAGCAGAAAAATATTAACCTATAAAACAAATTCATTGTACTCCACCTACACTAGTAATCGAAACCAATATTGACTATTATTTCTGTAAGCGATGCAACAAACCGCGGCCTTGTACCCGGTCTGACAACAAAGCTCCCTACACATTGTCTCTGTCATTCACTTTATATATGTGATAAAACTTTCTTAAGCTTTGCATGTGACTTGATTATTTTGTTTTTAATATACAAGTAAAAGTACCTCAAGATATATTTTTCGTCCCCCCCTTGACTTTTTTTTCTGTATCCGCCACTGTGCTATGATTACAGTTCTCTATGTTTATACAGTACACTTTAACTTACAAGTACACTTTAACCCTCTTTTCTTACCGCTAATGTCTCATTTAATCGTATCTAGAATTAGATTATGAATAATGATCTAGGAAATATTCACCAATGAAGTATATTTCTGTTAAAATAAAACTGCAGGTTAAAGGAAAACTCTTTGACATGATACCCGAGGCGGGTATCGCTGAGGCGTACGCTACGCCACAGCCTGATTCACGGTACCGGAAGATAAACGGGAGTTTTAAAATAAGATCTAAATCAGATTTATGAAAAAAATTCCTCCTAAAGCTTAACATAATGAGGGCATTTATAATTTCTCTTCGTGGTGATATTTTGTATTTTACTTTAAACCTAGGAGCAATTATTGAACTCAAATAACGCAATCGTTTGGGCTCTATGATGTAGAGCAACTCGCTGTGAATTAGAAGAATCCAACAAAGGAATAAATAATCAATTCGATATTCCTCACAGATAAAAAATCTCGTTTTATAAAAACAAGAACTAATCCAGATTAAGAATGTTTTCCTCCTAAAAGTCAACGTACGAAAATATTTATAATTTCTCTCCGCGGTCATATTTTGTATTTTGTTTGAAGCCTGAATCACACGATCGTTTTTTTTCGTCGCGAAAGTGATCACTATCGCGATCACTGCGCAAAATGATCGTCGGCGGCAATTGTTTTTCGCGATCGCGATGAGGATTCCCATCGCTATTTTTCTTCACTCGTCCGGTCGCTTTTTCCGTCGCAAAAACCGTCACTTAAACCCCATATCAGCCAATCGGAACGCATTCCCTTATGGAGCGATTGCAGCGCAACGTTTGACAATTGTGGGAATGACATAAATAAACAAACACGCTGTATATTTTCGTTATGTGGGTCCTATGAAAACGAGCTGTGATATCGGAAATGATGCGGAAAGCGACGGCGGGAGTGACCTTGTGATTCAGAAAAATGATCACTAGAGCGATTGCTTTTCGCGACGGGAAAAGTGATCTCGATAGTGATCACTTTCGCGACGAAAAAAAATGATCGTGTGATTCAGGCTTCAGACTTACGAGTAATTATCAACCCCAAATACGTAAATGACTGGGCTTTATGTTGTATTGTACATCGCTGTTAGTTTTATGAATCCAAAAATGGAATTAATAGGCAATTCAATACTCCTGACGGCATTAATTTCGCTACAGTTCAAAAACGATCTCGCATTCTGAATTGAATGGCTGGGAGGAAACCATTTCACAGTGAACGCTATTTTTAATTTCTTTTAAGAATAAATAGAACACGATAAGTATTCAAAGGTTAACGCAATTTAAGTTGAAGAGACCATCCCAATGCCTCCACGTTATCTTCCTAAATATCCGCTTTTCATAGCTGGCGAGTAAGTGTCATCATTTCTTCTCGAGCTCATATTTTATATTTTACTTTATTTATTTTAGACTTCTTACCCGGGAATACTAGTGACTCATGCAGCTTTCTGTGCATCAGATCTGTATTTCACATTAAGTAATTAAACAGCTACAAGAAAAATCTGAGCACACTAAACCGCGCAAACTTTATCAGACCTCACTGTACGTAAGTGTCCGACGAATATACAATAACACAAAAAAGGAAATGCTAAGAGTACCATAAAAACAATACTTCCACGTACTGTGAAGGAATTTGCAAGTATTAAGCATTAATAATAGTTGAACGGCACAGCTTTATGCGGCATCGTACCACCCCTTGCGTTTAAGGCACCCCTGGTGGTGGATCCAGGATAGGAACAAGGGGGGGCTAAGATTACGATTTTATATACCTAGTGTAAATTGAATACCCAGGGGGGGGGGTTATTGACCCTCCTAGTCCTCTCTGGATCTACCTCCGGAATGTAATATACCAAAAGTATGTCATATAGGCCCTAAGTTTAGAGCTAATTGTATTTCAATTCGTTAAACAAGGTTAATATGAAGGAAAATATAACAAAACACTTTTGTTCAAAGTGGTAACCTCCATATACTTCGATTTTACCTAGTGTATGTATCGACCCGAGCTATAACTCCCCGAAGATCCGCCACTGCATGCAGCCAGTGGCAAAATTGTTTAATTCGTAGAACGAAGCGGAATTTAGTTCGTAGCTGCTCGTAAATGCCCTTCCTTTCGGCTTGTTGTTGCTGGATACCGCTGTTCAATGAACGCGCTGTTAAATTGTATGTATTTTTATATGGAGTAAAAGATGGGAAAAATGTAATAGAGCAAGTGGTTACTTTTTCTGTTATTAATTGCACACTGTGCATCAATAGTGAGAAGGCATCATAAAACTAAATAAATAATACTAAAAATAAACAAAATGGGTAGATTATCCAGTGAACGCCTAACCGAACGAATGATGGTCTAGGCTTTGCTTTATGAAGAGAAAATGTAATAGTTTTTCAATTCATTCATTGTTATTCATCTCCCACATTTTTGCAGCACAATGGTATGCCTTATCAAAAAGCTGAAGGGATATGAATTATTTTTGTGCTTTTATTTATTATTCAACCCATTAATTGGCTACGACGCGGAATATCAGGTTTTTGCGAGAATCGCATTTAAATTCTATCAATTATACTTTATTTTTTTACCAATGCACTGTCGAGCATCATCGTAAATGCATTGCTACAGAATTTTTCCGAATTATCGATACAATTCCCTCAAAAAATTTAGCATCGAAGGTCAATTGTTTGTTTATTGATTTTGGAACTATTTTGAGTTTCTCATTAATGAAATTTAATTCATATCACCGTTTCTTATTAAAGCCCAATCACACTATGTGATTCTCTCATTTCATGCTAGTTCCGCGGATATTTTTGTAAACATTTTTATTGTTGTGATTTTCCCCTCCTTAGCATTTGCTGCCGACAATATTGTAATTATTCATCTTATGAAAGTACTTCCTCTCATTAATACATGCGTATCAGTCTTCAAGTTAAACTCTCATAATCGTTCAAGAAAGTAATTTAATTACATTTCGGTTAGACAGTTTTATCAATCAAACTCAAGCAACTCCACATAATTTGTTTCAGATGCATAAACAGTATAATTTCGTTCAATTCACTGGGCACATAAGAAGTAGCATAAAAATATACGTATTCAATTGTTCATGGTTAAATAAAAACACAGTACTATTCCACAACCTTATATTTTTGCAGTCTACTAGTTTCAACGTTTCAACTCGAACAAGAGTCTTGATAATGACGTTGTAACGTTGAAACTAGTAGACTGCAAAAATATAAGGTTGTGGAATAGTACTGTGTTTTTATTTAACCATGAATATCTCATCGTTCCACCAAGTAACGCCTAAATCTGTTGATTTTATTCAATTGTTGATAAATGGAATAGATCTGTCATCACTGCGAATGTGTAATTGGTTTGACAAACATGACAAAGTAAATGACGGCGCTTATGGGTTAACACAACTGATTTTAAAAATGCTCATCAGACTACGATCGGGAGGATGTTAAACAAAATTTTCGTATCATTATGTCCATGACATTGATTACATGTAAGATTATGTCACATCAGGGGTATAAAACTCAAATCTATAATCAAGAAGATGCTCCCAGAGAAAGTTCTACATCTTGGATCTCGAGTATGGCAAATTTATCCGAGAAAGCCTTGTGGTTGTACACATTCATCTGTCTTTTCAAAGGTCTGTTTTCATCACTGAACTCAAACCAATGGATGGCCGTTTCCCATACGCAACGTTTGGTTGAAGTCAGTGGCAAAATGCCGTGCAATTTTTAGAGGAAAATGAGAAAAATTTGATTGTCAAGGTAGTGTATTTTGCGGTGCAAAGACTGTCGTATAGGATTTTTTTCTTCTACGTCGCAATCTCAACCGAATTTTGTGAATTGGAAAAATTTCAATGAATATTTGTTATTTTTCCATGCATTTAAGTAGAGTGATTTTCACGAGGCAGGAAGGTAGCTAGAATTTTTCTTCGGGGTGAGCTTTGATGGCACACGGGTTGCCTTTAATTATATTTTGTAGTCAATTCGAACCCATAGGGAAACCATGCATTTTATCAATCAGCAATATATTTCTTTTGTATAGTGCTGAAAGTTAAATCCATCCTTTTTCCAACGAACTTTGTAGCAAACAATGTTTTTGTTATGACCTCTATCATTCTCGTTCCTTTGATTTATCGCAGCGCCGCCATCGGATTTTGGTGGGCATTTTTTGAAGTAATCACCATATTTAATTTTAAGTTCTTAATAATAATCGAGATACAGTTAACTAAAATAATAATAAAAATGTTATAATATTACATTTTCATCTGGTTCTTAATTATCGTGAAAATTTAAGCTTGATAGCTAATCGGGAAATGGGTTAAAACTGAGTGGCGAGATTTGACTTGGACAAGGTGACGAACGACAAAGCGAGTTTATAAAAGCGTAATAAAAAAAATGAATGTCAGTAGTGCCACGTTCAGATTACGATCGTCCGAGCGATCGTCCTAACGATAGTTGGCCGAACTAGCAGTGTGTATGCATATCATGACAATAGTTACCGTAGTTCCGAACGTTGCCACTTTACGATGGTTAGGCGCTGGGAGACCGGAAAAGGAAGCGACAAGAGAAAGACAAAAAGTTCGTGAAGCTCCCTTCGCTCCATTTTATTCGTGGATTTGTGCAAGCAAGGAAGAATATGGGCAGAAGAAAAATTATTCGTTAAATACACGTCGAAGAAAGTAATATCTTAACCCTGCATACCTCAACAGCTTTGCTAACCGTCAATTTCTCGTTCACTTTAGACGTCAGCACTAGAGGGCAGCACAGATTTTAACCATCGTTGTGTGAATGCAATATAGATCCAACGATTGCTGGAACAATCGTAATCTAAACGAGGCATTCGTGGATGATCCTAGTATATTCAGTAGTCACCACAAGCGAAAAAATTTCGTAGGGGGTAGGGAACTGAGGTTCTCTCCTTGATAATTGCCTGTAACGAGGTCCTTCTCAAGATTGCTAAACGCGCAATTTATTAATTTGACTCTTTGTCTCAGCACTAAATTGTTTAGCTTTCAGTGGATATCACTATCCATTGATGGAAAATTTGATGTCGGTTAAAATAAAAAAATCGAGTTTTAGTTGTAACATTAGACATTTTTTCCTTCTAAAACTTTTTTATTTATTTGATAAATAACAATTGCTTTTCTCGTCTCCTTTAGTCAAGTACTTTTCTTAACGGCTTCCTTCGCAACAACTTCCCCTTTCATCCCACAGCAAACCCCTTGGCAACCTTCAATCCCTCTTCATTACACATAAACATCAATTTCAACATTAAACTCAAATCAATGACAAAATTAATTGAAATTTAACATAAATA
This sequence comes from Ischnura elegans, assembly GCF_921293095.1. Classification (NCBI taxonomy): domain Eukaryota; kingdom Metazoa; phylum Arthropoda; class Insecta; order Odonata; family Coenagrionidae; genus Ischnura; species Ischnura elegans. The sequence continues at coordinate 88,870,791 of NC_060252.1, forward strand.
TCAAACTCAACATAGCAGTCAAAAATCGAAGAAATCGAAATCGAGCCACGATCTTCGAGTTTCGATCCAACCTCGATTTTCCAACTTCGATCTTGACCGCTTCGTTTGATCTTCGCGGCGTCACTACCGGCCTATGATGGCGTCATTCGTCTCGACTGAAAGACTTCTCTTGAAGTAAAATTGGAAAGACACGACCTCAATCATCAAGAACGCATCTCAATCAGTTGGTCTTTTGGGTTGTTCTGGTTCCAAGAGGTGATCCCAAAACTTTCATGTGCGTGCATTAGTAAATGTTAAATATTAATGATTCAATTATATATCGTGAGTACATTAAATATTTGTGATTTTTTTCTACCAATCAAATGTGTACGCTGAGTGTTTTTCGCATAAATATGTAAACTCTATGGTTTTTCGAATGCAAAATTAACATGTTTTTGAACGAACTGTATTTTTAAAAACGGTCGAATTTTTTGATTAATCAAATTTATGGTTCAATTTTCGATTTTTGTTGAAAAGTCAAGCTTTTCATTTCGACAAAAAAATCGATCACTCGTAAAATCGATTTTTACCGACATTTTTCCATCACTATCACTATCACTATCCTGGTATGGATCATTTTCCGTGATTTGACGTTCGTCGTGGGCGAAACCTTCCTCTGCAATCGCTCACATAATCGTCGATTCTCCTGCCTTCCACGTTATGCAACGATTTGGATGGTGTGCACTTCGTGAGGAAACGCTTGTATTTTTCGGCGAGTCCCTGTCCAGCCCTCCTTCTCTGCCATGGCGCACCAATTTTCTGGATGGCCGCAAACATTCCCTTCGTTCGGTCGAACGGCTGATGGTTTTCTGATGCAAAAGATGAGTCAGCGGCACCTAGATTCAAGTAACCACCTTTGGATGTATCAGCTGACAGAATTAGCAGTAGCACCACGGTGAACAGGCAAACGAACCGCACCATGATATTTGCGGCTGTGTAATGAGAACTGACGCAAGAACTCCTCTTTGACTTGCTTTTTGCAGTCATTTTCCCTCATGTGAAATAAAATTCAAGGAAAAAATACCCACGACTAATTGTGCCGGAAGGTTAGTGAGTGTTTATTAACGAGATTCCACGCCAGGATGCTTGGATTTTTTCTCTCCTCCCTGACCTCAGACGTATGAAACGGGAAAAGCGGCTCATACCACTGTTATCTCGCTAATTATCTATTTTTCTGTTGCCTTCAAGTGAGAAGAAAAAAAGGAAGTTCAAGCAAACAGCGGTTACGTTATGCCGTGACATGTTGTATATATTTTTATACTTACGAATGTGCTTTGCCTTGGAGCTCGATTTAAACTGGTTAAATGGATGAATATATGATGGAGTGTGAGTAATTTTTAGTTAGTTCCAAATTTTCTTGGATGTGATTTTTTTGCATCGTTTATGATTTCATCGAATCCTAACAAAAATGGTACCATAATCGTCATTGAATGCTATCATTAATAAATGATAACTGCCTCACACTTCACAAGAACATCGAGGCAATACAATAAGTTTCCTGCTAAACAAATGTTTGAACACGTGGTTGGAACGCATTTAAGCCTTTTAAAATCCTCACGCTTTTGTTTTAGTTGTATACATTTTGTCAAAACCTAACTTAGTAATTGACAGTGAAAGTGCTATTTTAAATCGGGTTAAGGTAGCATCGTAATATGATATCGCAGGATTAACTTCATGACAATCACGCTTAAGTCAAGTGAATGAATTCTCACATTCACATAATCTGATTTGATGATTTACCTGTTGACGCTTAGTCTAGGAAAAATATAACTTTATTGTCTGTATGCATTAATCAGGAGACATTGGCTGTATAGTTACGCTTTAAAGCAATTTGTGTACACAAAACTTCCAAACAAAAACTCTTGTATCACCACGAATATTTATTTTATCCAATATGAACTATTCTCATGACCATATTCATTTCACATTCAACTAGTTATAATAACTTACAGAAGAAGAAAAATACTAGCTTAGTTAGAAGAAATGAGCAGTATGCTTATCATAGTTTTAATGGTTTTATAATTACACAAGTTTAAAAACTACAAGTACATTTGATATTATAACAAGAAATTTTCCATTCAATTAGGTACTGGTTGAAATATTTTGAAAAATAGGAAAACTAGAAGCACAGTCCGTAATCCGTTTTAGTAATGAAATGCGATAAGCAATACAGAACAACACATCTTTCAGGTAATTCTTAAGTGATACGGCGAAAGTGGTAATTATCAATTTTGGCATCGCAAATGCATTTTTGAACTTCAGGGGCAAAAGAGAGAGATATTTGTAATACCACATAATTTTGCACGTTACTCCGTGAATATCAATTGATGAGTGAGCCAGGATTCGAAAAATACATCTGTAGTTGGTGCGGTATGGTTACATCAGTTTTAATGGTTATGTAATTATACCAGTTTAAAAACTGCATTTTCATCTTATAAATATAAAACTAAGTCGAAAAGTGTTAGTTACGCCATATATAACTCAAGAACGGCTTCACCTATTTCAATGATATTTGTTTTTTTTTTAATTTGTCTCAGCTCCGGGTAACAGAATAAACATTAAAAATAGTAAAAGTTCACGAAAAAATTAATCCTGATCTTAGGGGTAATATTTTAGGAGTTGGTAACACTGCAAAAGCAGTCAAGTTGGTGAAAACTAGATGATTTCTTTTGTTTTTTTTTCCACTGACTGACAAGGAGACATCTCGAGATCATTCTTCGGGATCTGAATGCCGATGTCAATTTCTGAAACTATCCTGGTAATGTAGAGGTGTCACGGCTTTCTACCCCTTAGGCCCGGGATCGAAAGATTTTTTGCAAGTAAAGATATGGCGCGCTATGACTTCCCTCGAGTAAGCCCGCTTCTTCAGAAAGCGCCGTGGCCGAGTGGCAAGCACGTTACAAATTAATAAAATCGGTACAGCCATTCTTGATTTTTTAATGGTGCAACAAAACTGTTCATTTAATATAAGGTGTTGCGAAGTTCGCCGGGTCAGCTAGTTTGGTATAAAAACAAGAAGTATTTGCTTGCTATCCAATTCCTAGTTGAAATATTTGGTAGATCCTCTCTGCCAGGGTCGGTCTGGGGTGATTGGAGGCCCTCGGCTAGGGCTCTTGATGGGGCCCATTTTACGGAGGTGATCCGGTCCCCCGGAAATAAAAGGAAATTGGATACCCGGAAATAGATTTTGACGCTATTATAGCTCTTAAAAACTAGATAAAAGTTAATCAAAATAGTAATTGCGTAAGAAAAATTAATATGAAAAGTTAGAGTTTCACATCTAATAAAATTTACTACTGAATTATGGTTCTATTATATATTTAGTGAATTTTTTCCTTCAAATTGCACTGAAATCTGTACAGCCTCTAAAATACCCTTTTCGAATAATCCTTTCAATAAAAGGATCAGGATCTCTTTTATCTTCTGACACCTTAATTTTATATATTTCTTATACATGTTATTTTTGCACTGAGTATGCTGTACATGAAGCAACTAATGAAAACGAAGAATTTCAAAACTGCAATAAAACTTTGACTTAAGTAAACCGAGTCTTTTTTATTACACTTTTCGCATACGCTTTACGATAGACGCGAGCGTTTTCGGGGCTCCATAAGCTCGGGGATCTTGGCGATTCCCGACCAGCAGATCTGGCCAGACGGCCCCTGCTCTCCGCCAAAGTTCTTCAATCCAAAAATCACCTATCTTCGCCAAGCTGGAGTCGTGGCCTCAACCTCCCACGAAGGTCTCGGAACAGTGTGCTTACACCCCTACCGAAGGTCAGCGAGATACGATCATCGAGATGGCTCGGTGGGTCAGTGTCTTGGCGATCGAGCCAAGCCGTAGTCTCGTGATTATCCTGCACATTCTGTCTATGCGTGTCGATCCTCTGAGGCAGCAAAAACTTAGTATGAGCACTTGGGGATTGCGGCTGCTCTTTGGGGGGCCGCAAAGGCAGGAATCCGTCGTTTCTCTGGGACGCTGGTACACCTCCCGCCAAAAAGGCTGGCAGCGATGCCGCAGCGAGCAGGAAAAGTAGCCTCACCATCATGCGACCGTATCAAGAATGCGTTTCGTAAGCCTTTGTCGTCTCCGTTCTAAAGGAAGTAGAAGCTTCATTTCCCAACATCGACCATGTCAACAAAAACCACGGAGTACGCAATATTAATCGGCGAGAGTACTTATGATGATATTCATTCCAACCGAAGTGAGTGCATTAACAGTGGCAGAATATTATGACGAAATCTTCTTGCATTTTCGTAGCAAATCAATGGAAACGTATTGACGTTTGCCCAGTCAAGCGATGTAAACAAAAGCCGCCATATTAGGTAGTTCCTAAGCCACTATATTTGTTTCATAATGAACAAATATGGCGGATTTTATTTTTTAGTTTTTAGTTTTAGATTTTAGTTTAGTTTAGATTTTATTTTTTAGTTTTTATTTTATTTATTAGTTCCTAAGCCACTATATTTGTTTCATAATGAAAAAATATGGCGGATTTTGTTTACTTCTTCTATGAGACCGTATAAATGACAGTGTTTATGGTCTAAAGTTTACCTCACCCCACCTTATTCAGCCGGCATCTAAAATCTTCAATTATTTGCTGACTATATAACGGTTAATCCTCGGAACGACTATAGTATAATGCAACATAATACAGTAGCAAAAGAAAAAAAGGGGATGCTTTACCAGCGGCAGTCGCACTTTCTTTTTCGCCGTTGGCAGGAGGGTCACTTTAGTAACCTTGAGATGTCCCGCCAAGATAACAAGCGAAGGAGACTTGACTCCTGGTAGCTCTTGGAGATAAGGGAAGAAAGAATAGCACAGTTGAGAATTCTCTTTCGTCCTCTAAATGTGATACCACCGACCACGCAATTAATGGGCAAATTGATTTCCCTCTCGAATAAGGCGACAGACGAAGTTAAGTATCAGGGAGTTAGGATAACTTCGCACCTAGACAGAGCCCTGAAAAAGTTAGGATTCCTCAGATGTATAATGGGAAGATTTTCGGATGAGAAAGTAAAAGAAAAGCGCTATTTCGCACTCGTCCGGCCACACCTAGAATACGCAGCGTATGGGATCCGGTGAAGAAAGACTTAATCCGTGAACTGAACAAAATACAAAGGAAAGCTGCGCGAGTTTTCTTCGTTGGACATCGTTGTACAACTTCATCTCCGTCCGCCTTCTCATTCATCTCCATACCCGAATTCCGAACGGTTCTAATCTTTTCGCGTCCTCTTTTCTCGAAGTCTAATTTCCCGCATCGCAAACTATATTGAGTTTCCTCTTTAATTCTCGGTTTGAAAGCATAAGTTTTTTGCTCCGTGGGAAAAAAAGAAAAATTCGATCTGTCAAGCGGAAGCGATACGCCATCTTCACCCTCCATAAAATTTCCAAGTTTTCATCCTTTATCATTCACGTATAGCTTTCCCTTCTTTTTGGTATCCAAAGGTCATCTTTGTTACAGAAATATTTAATATGTCCCTATGTTGCTACATGAGTCTGTCATTCTGACGTCGCAGAACTTTTCAAAAAGTTTGCATCAATCTGAATTCGTACTACCTTCTTATTTAAACGTTTTCCTATTTCTATCATTGCAGTTTGTCTATCATAGCTTCATATCATCTGCTTCATCATTTCCTCGTTAATTCACTATGTATTATTTTCACAAATATTACTTTTCTTTCTATATATTTCCATTTTTTCCAGGAATATATCACAATCATTTTCATTCACTTAGCGACTAATATCAAAGTACACATTCATGGAAGAATATACTTTCCATTAGACTTGATTAGGTTCGATTTTCCATTAGTCTTGAGGTTTTTAAGCTTAGTGTCCGAGTCCGTTGATAAGAAAACATTCAGTTTGTAAATGGTTTAATTTTTTCTGCATGTTCTCATGCATAAACCAACATTACTGAATCTGAGACGTTTATATATTTCCATCTCTTCGGAATTGACGTTATTATTTTATTTAGGTGGGGAATCGGCTGTGTTAAACATGTTTTTTCACTTAGAATAAACTTTTTTATATTTTCCAGAAGTAGCCAGATAGATTAATAAGGGAAGGAATTTGAGGTTAACCTCAGAGGAAATGGTGGCCAGAAGACGTGAAGCATTTAGAATTTTGAGGCTTCTGCATTAAAGTCAAAACTTTTCCACTGCCATTGAAGGCCTTGCTGTAATGTGAGAGTATCATTCAGTAAACATGTATGTAAAAACAAACGGGAGATAAGTTTTTAGAAATCACAAGTATTTTGGCCCGTAATAAGTTTGCTAGACACATTTATAATGCTATTAATTCGTTTTTTGATATTTTTGCCCTCATGATATGATGAATATGATATTTTTCCCCTCTATTCAGGGAAAGTCTACTTGAAACTTTTTATAAACTATCTTCGAATCATACGTTTACAGCGCACCATTTTCCCTCCATTTCCTTTCATGCAAGCTTCGAAACCTTTCACCTTAAAATAAAGACAAACGTAGCGCTGATTTTTTTTATTTTTATAGAGAAATCTTCTATATATATAAAAGAAAGTCGGAAATCGTGTTAGTTAGAACACTTATAACTCGAGAACGGCTGCACCGATTTCAATGAGATTTGGTTCTTTGGATTCGTCTCAGGCGGGGTTAACATATAGGCTATTAAAAAAAGGATAATTTCACACAAAAAATTCATCTCTTTCCTATGGGCATGCTTTTAGGAGTTATAGTAACACAACAATTGATAAGTCGGTCAAAACTACAAATTAAATTATTTGTTTTGTTTTTACCATTTTATTGACTAAACTTCGTAGCAATATAATATTTTAACTACTAAAAATACTAAATATATTCAAAATATTGAAATTGTATTTAAAAAATTAAATTCGAGCTAATTGTAATCCCAGCTCGAGTTGACTCTTCACTACCGTGTTTGTTAACAAATCTCCAAGCAATTGTAGACAAACGGCAATGCCCGTGTTCCTGTCGAGGAACTTTGAAAATTATTTTAATCAGAAGGTGAGCTCATCAACAAAGTGTTCCAGAATATGATTGATCACCACAAAAATAAAAAATGGTTGATTGAGCGAACAATTTTGACGGCCTAGAACGAAGATGTGGATGACTCAAACGAGGTATATCAGGATAAGATAGTTGGTACTCTGCATGAATTTGAATCTTTTAACTGTGTAACAAACGAAGACGAAATCACCAAATATCTATCTGAATATTTTAAGCCCTTGGACGTACCTGGCTTACCAAGGCACGATTTACAGCTATATGTTGGCTCTGCGTTCATGATCTCTCGAAACCTAAAACAACCATAACTATCCAACGGAACGCGTTTGGTGATTTAAAAAAAATTGATAATGAATGTGATTCACGCGACTTTACTCAAAGGAAAATTCAAAGACGAGGAAGTTCTCATTCCGAAGATTCCATGATCCCAACTTATATACCCTTTTGAGCTTAAACGTATTCAATTTCCAATTCGTGTTGCATTCGTGATAACGATTAACAAATCGCATGGTCAGTCTTTCAGTTTTTGTGATATTTGTGCTCATGTGCCAATGAAAACCCATGATTTTCTCATGGTCAATTAAACGTGGTATGTTTACGAGTCGGTAAACCATCCGCTGTATTTCCTCCTTCGCTTCAAGAGCGCAGCTAGGAATTAAGGATAGCGGGGTTTAAGGCGCAGCTAATACTACGGGTCTGTAGGGTATAGAAAACACACTGATGTAAGCTAGAGGTGTGGGGGCCCTCCCCCAGACATTTTTAAGATAAATGGTTCAAAATAGTGGGTTTTGCGGCTGTGTGAATAGTTAAATATGTTTTGTTTGTTACTCTTCCGTACCCCTAATATTAGTAACAAAGTTTTTTATAAAAAAATTGTCTAAGCTCTTTGGGGGGGTTTTATCCCCCAAAAACCCCCCTCGCTCCATCACTGCTTTGCTTCACTATATTTATTTAGCTTCATCGGCTTTGCCTTCCGCCTAATAACAAAACAAAAACTGTTGTTTATCAGAAGGTGCTTGACACAAGACATTAAACCCGAATGTATAGGGCACACCTTGGTGCGTTTACGCAGTGTATTTTTTCCAAACAGAGATACTATGACTGGCGCGCCTAAAGTAATTTGATGCGAATGCTTCTTATTAGGGGCTATTCTTACACGATTTTGAGCATCAGTCAAGCGTCGGTCTGGCGTTGTGTTAACTTGCCCCGTGACAATGCCAATTTTACGCAATAGACTTGGACCTAAAAACATTTTTTTGTGGTTAATAACACATATAGCCAACCACTGAATGCGTATAATTTAATTTCATTAACTGCTTATAATACCGCAATGCCCAAAATTTCTTAAGCTAAAACATAAGGAAATTCATTGAAAAAAATCCGCGTAAACGTGCTCCGATTCACCCTATGTAGATTCAATGAAGAAAATTTCTTTCTGACAAGCAATTTTGATCCTCATTCACGTAGTTTTATTGAATTTGTATCATTATTTTATTATAATAAATTAAATATGATTAAAAGTTATGCAGCCGCTCTTGATTTATAAATGGTGTAACTAAACAGAAAGTTCATTGAATTTTAGGCGGTACGAAGTTCGTCGGGTCAGCTAGTTAAGGTATAAATAGTTATCTACTTCCAAATATATGCAAAACTAAAATGCGAAAACCTTTTCACTATCTTAAAGAGTAATGAGGCAGATGTCCGCCCGGGGACACATTAAATTATTTCTTGCACAGAAATATTGGAAATAATCTCAGAGAACTGATCCCAGAACTAACACTTAATACTAGATCTGGATTTATTATATCAAAATTGCAAGTTACTGGAACGGAAACTACGAGAATACCAAGCGCTCAAAATGGACAATATGGTTTAACGCGCAAAGAACGAGTACTCTTTTTTGAGAAAATTTAGGTACAGGAAAAACCATGGAACCGAAGATATTTTTAAGTATGTGATCCAACGTAGAAATGACTTCTTTTTGCTGCATTGAAATTGATTGCTTCGTTTAGACGATAGAGCTCTTCAAACTCGGGTGTCTGGCTGTTTTTACAGACAGTGTATGTTTTTTTTAAGTTTTAATGAAATTAGAGATGGATGAATGAATGGGTCGCAAGTGAATGGTAGGATTATCATCTTTAAAGGCCTGGCTACACGATGTATTAACCCCTACTAGTTAATGTCTAAAGGCCTGGTTACACGATACATTAACACATACGGGTTAATGTCTAAATGTATGAACGCGAGAATGAACGCCAAAACGCAACGGTAACCGCCCAACTTGTGCGAATGCATGAAGAGGAAATACAACTTGTTCTAATTTGGTTCATACATTCTTACATGTCCCGTTGCGGTTCACCAAAATCATTCACGCAAACGTACATTATTAATTTGTACGAGTTATTTTACAGTGTTGCCAGGCCTTAACTGTATGAACGCGTGAATGAACACGAAAATGTAACGTGTAACCACCCAACTTGTGCGAATGCATGAGCATAAAATAGAACATGTTCTAATTTGGTTCAGGCATTCGTACATTTTCCGTTCCAATCCACAAAAATCATTCCCGCAAACAAACATTAACGCGTACACGTTAATGTACCGTGTAGCCATGCCTTCAGACAGGTCGATATCCAGTGCTGTATTTAAAAAAAAATTTAGACGGTACTCACCATGGATTTTCTTTGATGCCATGGCTCCAGGAAGGTGTCCAGCTCATGTTTCTGTTTACTTAACACTGAAGTACCTGGAACGCATGAATGCGTCGATGCTAGTCGTACTTGAAGAAATTAACCCTTAATTGCATGAATTTCTAAATGGGTGCCAAAATTTTTTTTATAAAATATATCCAGTACCTACCAATTCAATTACTACATTTTAATAACTTTTTCTGCTTTTTTTTAATTTTTAGGGAAAACTTTTGATATGCATCACATATGAAACATTATGGTTATAGACAACTTTTGCATGAAATGGATATGTATCACAAATTTGACAATTTTCCACCAAAGCTTATTTCACTTACTCATTGAAAACTTCTCATTGCCACTCGTACCTTTACTAATTACATATAGGTGTAGATATCACTCAGGTAAATCCTGTTACTCGCACTGGGAGCTGACTTCCTTCAACATCATTAGATGCTGATCCCCTTTGGCACCTACTGACTGCTTCGAGAGCCATATAGTATAACGACGGGGTGTATCATATTTGATACACCATGCGTTATCGAGGAAGAATAGTACCCTTCAGATATAACCAGCGATGAGTGTAGAGCATAATATATGATACAAAATGCAGTGAAGGGAAAAGGAAGACACACATTACATCCTTTGCGTATTTAATTTGATTTCTCTACTTTTATTATAGTCCATGAGTCACTACCATAATAAAGCATGCTCCAAATGCAAGTCCTAATAAATTTTTACCTACACTATTATATCCCATTTTTCGGGTGTACGTCTGCGTGCTTCATATTCAAGTTAATTAGTCAAATATTAAGTACGAAAACGTAAACCCGAAAAATAGAATGTAATAGTGCATCTAATCGCTGCGGAAACCTTAAAACCAAAATTTTTACCTATTTTAACGCTAATATTCCCAGCTGTTCCGAGACTACTCTTTTTTGAGGAATGCCCTCCTTACTTGGGCGCAGAGAATTTCCATATTTTTATTAACATGCGGAAGACCGACTAATAGGAACATGGTTTATGTACGATAGCTCATCAGTAGAAAAATGTTTGCAGCTCTTTGTGGAGCTTCTCCTCATAAGTTATTCTTTATAAAAAAATTCCAAACAAGCTTTTCCAAAGGTGTGATATTTGATATGGTATGGTATTTGGAGGAGGCGACCGACAGATGAGGTCATTTGCGCTATGAGGAAAGGGTAAGTAAGGAAGAGTGGAAAGAAACCCGGCGTCGGCATTAGCCTCATCTGAAGTTGATGCGTAGTTTTCCGCGGCGTTGTCTAGATGATGTGTCCACGTTTCTGGGCTTCACCGCGTGGATTTTTCTTTATGACGACAGAGTCTCCGGTATTCCAACCGGCGTCTTCAGGTCGAATGAAACCGGAGAAACTGTCGTCATAAAGAAAAATCCACGCGGTGAAGCCCAGAAACATGGAGACATCATTAGCCTCCTCTTTACTAAAGACGCCTAATGGACAACGGCTTAATGTCCCATCCGACGGACGGAGTGTTGCGCTTGAAATTTCCTCCACACATAATTCGAGCAGGGGTCGGGCAGTCTATGGAAATTCTCTGCCACCGCCGGGATTTGAAACCGAGCCCACGGGGTGGGAAACCAACACGCAAACCACGATTCCAACCCGATCCTAATGCCATATATATACATTGCAACATTTTGTCCCATTTAGTCATTCAGTAAAGTAAATCTTGTTAGTGGAGAGAGGGTTTAAGAAACTTATTGTGTAAGTTTAATGCCCATGTAAACAGGCTGGTGTGACTAGTGAATCTAGTGAAACGAAATCTTATGAAGAATACTTAATAAAAAAAAAAGCAGCGAAAACCGAGGTTATATCCGTAAAAGAATGAAAATATATTTTAATCTTTGCCACTAATGTTAACGGGGAAGATATTTGGTACGAAAGTGTAGCTTCTCTTTTTGCATTGAAAGAGACCATAACAATTTAGTCACCGTAATTTTCCAGTATTTTAAGATACAGTATCGGACGGCTTTTAGAGATGATCGTGGAAAAAGTATCTATTCACTGAATAGGGCCGTTTACTCAGACCTGCAGTCTTAATTTTTTGAAAGAATTCGGAAGTTGGAAGAGACGAAAAATAAACTTCCCCTTAAAGCCGTTCCCTCGCAAATCTACATGAGTATAAGCAAAAGTTTCTGCCCTCTTTTTATGAGTTTGTGACGTCATTAGAGTCATGGCTCATTTACTTGTTTAGGGAGGAACTTTCATGGCGGTAAGGAATCGCTCACAATAATGTAAACAACAGTGAACCACGCGAGGCTCAAGGCCGAGGAGTAACTGTGAAGAGGGCTCAGCGAAGAGTTCTCTGAGCATAAGCTCGTGACGTCATCAACTCATCTGCAGAATGCATATATGCAAGCCCGTCGGTTTTTCGTCGGGAGTAGTTCGTGAAGTTGGCTAAAAAGTGCGTATATCTTTCTTTTCCACGCTCAAACCAGCGGTGAATTTAGGGGGAAAGTTACAGGGGTCATGCAAACCCCCAAAATTTTTCAAAAAAATTAATAGTTAAATCGTTTTTTGCTATTTATTTCTTCTCCATTATTAACCCTAGAACGAGTGACTAGGTCCAATGGACCCGGTTGATAGATTTGAAAATTAATAATTATGCCAAAAATGCACGAAATTGATTTTGACGCTGTAACTTTTCTTATATGTATGTCCTTTATAACATAGTAAGAAATAACTAGAATGGGCTAATTACATTTTTTTTCATACCGCAAAGTTACATAGTGGACGGACTGGATCCATTGGACCCAGTCGACTATTTTGAATGTTATGGATAATTTATTTCAACTTATCAGCAATTTTCTCATTTAATTTGTATTTTTGGGAGATTCAATGTGTATGGAGTTATAAAAAAGTCGTAGGTGATACTTATTGCCAATTAGTGGACAATTTTTATCGATTGGAATTGAAGCCTTTTATTGGATCTTACAGAATCACATTTAGGGTGATACGGCAAGAAACATGTATCCACGTCGTTTTGTAATGGGTGGTTTTTGCAACTTTTTCTTGCTGGACGCAAACACAGTGTGAATTCATTCAGTCCCGTAATCTGCCAGGTTTATATGTGAAATCGTTCATCTAGCGGCTGCGGTTCTTTTGCGGTGGTCAGTCTTCCCAAATGTCTAAAATTGTTCAATTTCATTTATTGTTTAGGATGAAAAGAAATTTTAGGCTCCAAAATACTTTTTAAAAATGGGTATTGAAAAACTTTTTACACGGGAGAATTTCCCTCTCTTCCCAGGTCATGACCATATCCCAAATTTGATGTGGAATCCACCCTTGGGTCAAAAGGTAGTATAATAAAATTGCTGAACAAGCCCACTCAATGTTGATCGCGTACATCGAACGGAATGTTGAACGCACAATTGTTGTATTTACTTTGGCGAGGACTCATTCACTTCTCGTCCACTCACACGTGTTAACAGTCTCGCAGAAATGTTGCCACATAGCTCCGTGAACTGTGATCCAACCTCATCCCTTGACCGATACCCTTGAAGCGACTTGTCGGGCACGATCCAAATATTGCGCATGCAGTTTATCTGACGCGTTCTCTCGCTGATATGTGCGACTAAAATAAATGCAACAAATACGATGCGCGAATCCCACTTCCATTATTCATCTCTCCCGCTCACTTGAGAGTTGACAGCAAGATGGTGAGGTTTGTTTTCCTGTTCGCTGCGGTTTTGCCTCTGGCTCTAAGTTCCCGGGCATCGACCGATGACTGGAGCCGGGATGTCGCGAACCTGTCGCAGACCTTACAATGGGAATCACACAATCCACCGACACAACCTTCAAAACATCATGTCTCCCCTGTGGTTTTAGCCGAGGAGGAGGAGTCTGAGGATAAAAAGAACATTATTAGGAATCCGCGGAACACGCCTGAGGCTAATCTACTTCTGGATTTGGCTAAACTCCGGAACGCAACTTTAAGACCCAGAATGACCATCGGAAGGCAAGTTAGCAGAGTAGTGACGGATAGTCGAGGTAGAGTCCGACCGTCACCATTACGGAGTGATTAACTGTGATTCCTAATTTGGTGAAAAAAAATGTGACGGACAATTTTAAGACAGTGAACTGCTTTTAAGGAGGTTCTGCCGTTACGTCAAGACTCAACACAAGGACGTTTTGAAAATTTCGTTAACAAGGCTTCGGTTCCACGCATCACGTTATTAATTTCATTTTTAACTTTTATTTAACTTTTTAGTTCTGTAGGTACACAGCGTGGAAAATCCAAATCTTGAACTGTTTTAAAATAGTTATTATTTTTTCCAGCTTTATGATTTTATAAGCCGTCTATAGAGCCATTTTTTGTATAACTCATGTACTATGAGGTCAATTTCAGGATTTTTTCTTGCTCACTCAAAATTTGGAATGATGACGTGTCTTAAATTTGTTTTCGCAATGATTTTTATGATACGGCAAACCTAATATCTGTTTTTTCATATGCTATGTATATCAGCTATTGCACAATCAACATTTTTCTTGTGCATGCACCACCATTGCTTCATGGGCTTATGTAAACATGTTGCTATAATAATGTGATGATCAGATTTAGATCAGATAGCCTCGAAATTTTTAATCATAATATGATGAAATACTGTTATTGAAGACAATTTTGATTTTTTTATGAAAATTTCAACCCTTTGTTTTTTTCAGTTGGACCTCTATGGCCAGTAATAGCTGATGTTTTTTCTTTCTTTGTATCAGAGATTATTATTCTTGATTAACTTAACTTGATACAGATTCTCATTTTAAGGTGAGAAATATGCCTTTCGCATGTGGGCTTGAGTGAGTATCATTATACCAATAAGCAGTAAACGCACCACAGGGAGCAACCATTTTGATGCATGCATTTGGAAAAATCCGCTTTGTTTTAGGGGAAATGATTTTAATTCTTATTCTGGCTATTATCTGTAACTGGGCTCTAAAATATTGCATATTGTTAACTATGCGTTTCAATTTAAGCATATTATTACACTTAATGCATTTTGCACGAAATGAAAGCCATGTTCCATCGTTTTTTGTTCTGCTATATAAAATATAAATAAATTTAGTATCATGATTTAATTTCCTATGAAATGCGTACCCATAGGTCTCTCTCCCAAGATGAATTAAATATCTTTAGTGTACTCACGTAGTTATACAATCTCAAAACGTGATATTTTTTAAGTTAATGTACTTATATTTTTCATAAAGAATAGCTTTTTTATTCAATTTTCTTCTATTATTGATTGAGATAAATCTTTAAAAACAAAGAGAACATAATATTTTCCCTTTTCCGATCCGGTGCCAACTTATTATGCTATTCGCCGCGAAAATTGCCGGCATAAATTCTTTCGCATACGAGTAGAATATGTCACAAACCTATGCATAGCATTACACCCTCGTTGGTGTTTTTTTTGCCGTTTACACTCTTTCTAGTGATCCCTTCTCGCAGTGTAACTTTCTTCCTAATAATGCAAATGAACGAAAACTCTGTCGACGTCACTAACTTATGATTAGTGGGCGGCAAATTTCGCGTTTTTTATTTTAAACTTACAGGTTAATGGGCTGAATGAGGAATTTATTTTCCGCGCAACTCATATTTCCGTACTATCTTACCAAATAATGTTACTAAATTGCGATTTTGGGTCTGATAAAAGTTGATCTACCCCCTTGTGCCAACTTAAAGTATGTATCTGCACCCAAACGGAAAATAAATGGCCATGAAATGCGTTCGAATCAAGAACGTGGGGGGATTTAGAGGGGGTGGACGAGGAACCTGGACCCCCAACTTAAAATATAATTTGTCCGAGAAAACTGGGAAACCTGTAGAGATGCCAATACATTTCTGCCAACACATTCTGTCTTTACGTATGTGTATTGGTTGTTTTCATAACTCATTCACGCCCACCGTAGCCATAATGACTATGGTTATGCATGGGGTTGGGGATCGTAATATTAAAAAATAATAAATCACAAATTTGATTGGTTTCCGGTTTGATTCATATCTCCCATACATTATGAAGATAACTGTGGAATTTGTTTTTGGTCTTATCTTCATGCTCTGAAAATTAGATCAAAATTGAACTAGATAAAAATACGGTCAATTTTTTTCATAATTTTTTTTCCATATGAGTACGATCAGAACATAAGGGTGTCATTAATGAATTTCAAGTAAGGCTAAAAATAAATCGATCAATAACAATAAATTAATGTTAAATTAAAGCAATTAAATCAATCTATAATTCCAGTTAAGGTCTCGATATATAATTTTCTGAGTTTTCCTGCACTGCGTCTAGGCCAGGAACGTTTACTAGTTCTGCCTCACACGTCGTCATTTCGCACACGGTGTAGCCGAGGTTTGTGGTGTTAGATTTAATTCTTCATTAAAAAATTTCGCGTTTACTCGTCATGCTAGTTTAAAAAACTTATGGGCCATTTCGCTGCGTCAGTTTTTGGGTGGCCGACCAATTCTGGTCACAAATTCAAGGGAATCAAGGATTCAAATAAAAAATAACATGCTCTCTCTTGGTTATGCATACTCATTCATCCTTTTAAGTTCCCAAACTACTTCCGTCATGCTACGGATGTGGTCTGGTTTTATTTACGTAATAAAAGCTCTTAAAATTTCACGGAGTTCCCCTTTATTCTCTTGAAAACCTTTGCCACATGCATGCCTATTTCAAAATTTAACTCTCTTTCAAAAATGTTTGAATTCCTGATCAAATATGTACCGTTACAATATAGGCAGATGGTTTGAGCTCAAAAAACCAAATGTGGGACCGGTACGCAGAGTTCAAATATCGTGGACTCTAAAATGTGTTCTCCACTTATCGTAGAAATCGTATAGGATGTAGAAAAAATTAAGTATTTATTGGGTGGAAGGTTGTTGGTGGAGTTTTTTTATCCTTCTTACCCTTACTTTCATTTAAATTACATTTGTGTAGAATTGAATCATATTTATTCTTAATAATATTAAATTCTAATAAAATAAATGTTAATACATATATGATTGGAGGGAGACCACCCGACTGGAAGCACGAATAACCTTTTCCGAATATTTTAAAACTTAGATCCACTCTTTAATATTATTCATTATCCCATATTTGCATAAAATTAGTCTTCATAACCGTTTGATTCTGAAATCAGCCTGATTTTTCGCAAATTTTCAAACTTTAGAGCTCGGGTGGCAGTAGTTAATATCATCCGATTTAAAAAAAATTGTGTGTGCGATCCTGACATCGTTTCGCAACTTTCACGCATAGGGCAAATTTGATCGGTAAAAACACCTTTTTTCGGCCCACCCTACTGTTTAGTGCTATCGTGGAGTCAGCGTGCTTACCCTGGCTTGTGAAATAGGCCCTTTGGGCACTCCTTACTGTAATTTTCTTGGTGAGAGATATGGCCAAGAAAAAAATTATATCTCTAAGCTGAATGTATGACCTTTGCACGTTTATGGTATAATCCAACGTTTTAATGTTTAATATTGCAAATTATGCGTGTTTTATATACCATGCTTGATACAGCAAGTGGGATTTAAAATACTTTTAATCATTTAGGGATGATCTTCTAGTCGTTCCAATGATCAATTACTGCGGTTTCCATATAGTGTATACGACAGGTGACTCAACGTTTTAGGCCTAAGTGTCACTTTATGGTTCTACGTTTAACTTTACGTGAGTTACAACCCATTGTCAGAGCCACCCTTATCGGTAAGTACAGGTTATCAAGCCCATGATATTGTTTTAGATTTATTTGCTAGAAAATGTAGGTTTGAATGGTAAAAGATTCAGTCAGTATAAAAGTTGACCCCGATTCCTCCAATTAGCGCGTTATCATCATCAGCAGTGTCGTAGCGATAGGGGGGGTCCAGATCCCGCCCGAAATGTAAAAAACAATAGGGTGGTTTCCTATTATTTTTTATTGCCTAAATCAAAAGATTATTACTCAGGAAGTATCCATTTCACTCCTTGAGATTTTTAAATGACGATATCTATTTTTCGCGATTAAATGAAAAGTGATGTAATTCAAGCGCGAAAACGCGACGGCTAATAATGAATATTGGGAAGAGCCTGTGTGACGTCATTCTGGTTCCCGCTGCCGCAAAGTGAGGTGACCTTGGGGCGAGGATATGTGCGCCGCTGCGATGCAGGCTGCTAGCAGGAAGCAAAGTACCTTGCTAGCAGGTAGTGCTTGGCTTAAATAAGGATTATTAATACCTTATCAAACGAAGGAAAATTTCCGACCTTAGGCAATTTTAATGGGTGATTATTAAGACATGTTTCCCTGAGCTCTGTGCCTCATTCATGCATTGGTAATCTCAGACGATGTAAAACTCCTATCTACTCGTATAGAAACTAGGTCCCTGTGACGTCACGTGGAGTGGCATCGGATTAGTTCCAATCTGGCTTATTTCAAATGAGGTTAAAATTGACCATTGCCATTCGTCTAAACCGGGATTTCTAAAATCAAATAATTTGTATATTATGAATACAGTAATGGTGGGCAACGGATCGCAATCAATGCCTTTCGTTTTCTTTGATGAAGGAAACCACCCCATTACTTTGCTTCATAAAAGAAGACAAAAAAATTGGAAAATCGTGAATTTACTGAAGATTTATTTGAAAGGTAAAGTTTTTTCGTTCGTGAAGATTGTTAAAATTGGTTGAAAATCCTCTACTTAGTACCCTGTTTCTCAAAAAATGTACTCTCTGATTTTGGACCTCCCCCGAAAAATTTCCTGGCTACGCCACTGATCGTCAGGCCTTTGTCACTGTGTAGAATCCTGTCGCATCAATAAATAATTTTAGAACCCGCATTTACCTTTCCTTTCTGTTCTGTCATAAAGGATTTCCATTATGTTCGCCTGACACCATTGAATTTATTGAAACACCTCTTCATAACATACGCTCCATACAAGCTCCCGTGCTGGTTACGGACACCCACTCCATCGCTGTATTTGCCGTTATGGCCCTTCCCGGAACGGTGCCCTATTTTTGGCATGCCGAAGCTTTCTATTGTTTGCGTGCCTCGTTGCCACAAATAAACGGGATCTCTGTCACAAGAGGGTGCTGAATGTGAGATTTTGTCCGAATCCGAATCTTCAACTTCTTTTAGATAACTCCGGCGTCTCAATGGCGGTCACCGTCCTTCGCGTACTATGGGTCATTTTTTGAACTGAAATTTGTTTGGAGCTTAAAAAGGAATAAAAGTACTGCCTAAAATATAAAAATTACCAATGGATTTTTAGAAGTTAACTATGGTTTTTTATTGATGCCATCGGGGCACGCTTATGGTACCACATTGGCGGCGTACCAATCGCCTTGGCCACACTTTTTCATGACGACACGTCAGTTTATGCAGAGTTTCCGAGATATTCCATGTGGTGGCGTCTATAATACAGTGTTTACATTCGTGTCTATTACCTTCCTTCATATTTCTCGACTCCTCTCAAGTTTCGCGAGTGAAATGGTGAGGACGGTTTGCGTATTCGCTTTTGTGTTATTACCATTCTTCCTCGCGGGAGGAACTCCAGCATATTGGAGTCTAGGAGTGACATCATCTACACCAAGCCCAAGAGCCAATTTGAGGTCCCAGAATCCACCATTCCAAATAATCGATCCCTTCAAGTCCGACGCAGGGAACTGGTCACGCGTGAACTTCAATGCGAATGTGCCACAGCGGCAGGCGTTAAACTCTCTAACAAACAACATAGAAAAAGGAAATGGTCTCCAGGAGCACAGCCCACCCCCCCAAAACTTCGAAACGCACGGCCCACGGACCGAGTGTTGGAGGATGCTGCAGTCCGTAACCATCTCATCACCAACGACACATCCAGTTGACCAGGCAGAAATGGGCTTGCCGCTTACGATCATTGAAGGCAGGCCAACGAGCGGAATAGTGAGAGACAAACGCAGAAGGTACCGGCCTACGCCAGTTCCTCGCCATCCCCGGTGATTATGAAGCGAATTTCTACTAAATCAACTGTGCACGGACGAAAGCGAAAAAATGTAGGGGTGAGAATGATGAAGGCAATGAATATTTTTGGGCGCTAACCGGCACTTTTACTTTAATTAATGATAATTATTATTGAATTGAAAATGGTAAAAAATGTATAGCATTGCAAAATTATTTAACCATTCTGACATCATGTTAAAATCACCAAATATAAACTGATTGCATTTTTTTATTCAAACCCATTGAGTGTATATACAATTTTTATGCAGTAACCAAGGTATGATTAAAACTTATTTTTAATGTTTTTTATGGTGGGTATTTTCGAAATGTTAGTTGTGATAAAAATAATTATAATCGTATCACTGAATAAACACGTGAATTCGCTACGAAGTCTCGCGCAATGGTTTAGACATATGTAAACGTTGAAGAAATAAATTCGCTGGGATTAAATCATTTGACTTGACTCAGGGGTTGATCCCAATTTCTTGCTTGTTATAACACCAGTTACACTATCGATCATTGTCACACATCAATGATAAAATATAAGCTACAAATGGAAATGGCATCGAATTTCACAACCGTGGTCGGTTGTGGAGTTTTATATTAAAGTGTGTTAATTAACATTTGTAGTTTTAATCTTATCATTGATATATCGCAATTCAACCAAGTCAAGCCTGAAACGATTTCATATTGTGACATATTTGAAAGTATTCTGTTGCCCTGTATATTTAAGGCCTGTATCGCATGGGATCGGGTTGGTGTGCCGGCTAGAATATTGCCTTGGGCTCAAATCTCGGCGTTGGCAGAGAATATTCATAGGCTGAGATTATTGGCAAATATTAAAAAATATTTTCATTCTTTTACGCATATGACCTCGATTTTTGCTGACGTTTTTACTAAGACCTCTTTAATATGCTTGCGGCAGAAGGCTGTTAACATTGGTATTAAACTTACACAATAAGTTTCTTAAACCGTCTTCTCCACTGACAAGATTTAATTTGCTGAATCATTAATTGAGTCAAAATGTTGCAATGGGTATATATTACATGGGGATCGGGTTGGGGTGGTGGCTAGAGTGTTGGCTTCCCACTTCTCGGGCTCGAGTTTAAATCTCGACGGTGGCAGAGAATTTTCATTGGCTGACCGCACCCTGCTTAAATGAAGTGTGGAGGATATTTTACAGACAGTCCGTCCGATGGATGGGACGTTAAGCCATGATCCCCTTGGCACCTTTTGTTGAGAGCAGGCAAATGCTGACGCCGGGTTTCTCTCCACCTTTCCTTCCCCATCCTTCCCATATGGCGCAAATGACCTTAGCTTCCGGTTGCCTCCTCCAAATCAGGGATGGCAATCGAAACTAAACAAAAGTCAGAACCAGTAAAATTTGAATAGTTTCGTTCCCGGGAGCGAAATGTGGATACGAAACGAAGTAGATTTAAACCCGTGGAGCTAAACTAAGGGTGGAAACAAAACCGGAGTCAAAACTGCTTTGGGTCGAAACTTAACTAAAACTCTGGCACGAATGAACGCAGATAATGTTTCGCACCGCAGGGACCACGTGCTTTATCTTCGAACAGTTTAGTTTCGACCCTCACACAAAGTGTGGTTGAATGAAGTATAGGCTCGTTCCACCGCCACTATATATATGGGGCACTCATGTTTTTACCACTCATAGGAGAACGGTGTTCGCAAACTGGCCATACGATTGTTAAGCTTAGCGTTTTAACCTCTCTACACGTATTTCAAACGTAATGGATCGAAACTATTCCCTCTTATCCCCCTCCACTCAACTTCTGGGATCGAAACTTAGCTGTGTGCAGCGGAGTTTCGATTGATTTAGTTTCGTTCCCGGAAGTAAAGTTTCGCTCTGGGCCGAAACTAAACTCTTTGGGGATTTTAATGTCCATGCGGGAACGGAGCTAAACCTAGTACTCGTGTTTTTATTTCCTTTCGGGTCGGAACGAAACATTTTCGTTTCGTTTCACTTGCCATCCCTGCTCCAAATACCATACCACCACCTGTATCGCAAAGCTACGGTGCTTCATCTTACTCAAATTATACACAGCTCCAGGACTCTACTGGATATGCAATTAATTATGAAAATGAATTTCACGTGTGCAGAAAGGCTTCTCAGGATTCTAATCGCGTGAGAAGCTTTATTATTGCCGGCGCGGCGTTTCGGATAGCCGCTTGCTCAGGATTAGTACCACCCGCTAGATATTCAGGAGAGCTCTTCGGCCCATAATTCCCAGGGAAAGCATTCGAACTTTCACCGAATTTCGTATGTATCACGCCACACTTACTTCCATATTCTCACAGAACTCTGCCTTTTACCCTATTATATAGGTTCCGAAAATAATTCCCTTATTTTAATTTTTTGTTTTTTTCCCGGCGAACAATTGCAGTGAAGTTTTCTCGGGTTTCGCACCGGGTCAGGTCCTCCATTTCTCCTTCCAACGTTTCGATGGACAACTCGCCCATCGTCTTCAGGGATTCAGGAATCCAATCAATCAATCAATCCTTGGATTCCTGAATCCCTGCAGACGATGGGCGAGTTGTCCATCGAAACGTTGGAAGGAGAAATGGAGGACCTGATCCGGTGCGAAACCCGAGAAAAATTCACTGCAATACCCTTATTTCATGGGTATTCAAATCTTTTGTTTATTTCGTCGGTTATTTATTTCATAATGCAGTAATCATACGGTGAATATGGTCAACACGTGCCAGTACAATCATTCTACGCTAAACGTGATGATATATTTCTGAATTTTAGCTGGATATGAATTGGCTTTTTTGTAGAAGCATTCCCTTTAAAATTTCTTAATTACATATAAAATTCTCGCACTCATTCTTCACTAATTGTCCACTGCATTTCTTTGCACGCAATATGCCGAAAAGTTGCGGGCAAAAAACGGACCAAAAACAACCTACCCCCGTATTGGGTGACAAGAAGTGGCAAGCTATAATTAATGTCCGTCACCCCTGTGACGTGATTCTCCTTTGCAAAACTCTAGCAATCAGCAACAGGTGCAACGCTATGTCAGGGAGCAGCGCCATAGGCGACGAGTCAACGACTGGTAGCACAACAGTCAGCCTGTCTGTGGAACAGGCAGTGGAACAAGCAGACAGACAAGCAGAAGTAAATGTATTATAGTGATGTAAACTCTATGGTTGGAGCACAGCTGTATTTGTAAACCAAGCCTTGGTTTGGTGGAGTAACTGTTGGGTGTGAAACCGGCTATTGGGTTATCCTGGTTCGAGTCAAATAATTTTTGCAGAAAATTTCACCCCAAATGTAAATGACTACGCATCCGTACGCGAAATATTGTATAAAATCATTTGATACGTGAGTGCTCTCGTTAAGGGTAGGTTTGACAAAAAAGATAGGAAATGAAATGACCTTTCATGCTTGTGATGTAAGAAAAATGAATGTAAGATATTAATATGTTATAATATGGTATTATATGTAATCAAATGCATCTAAGAGTTGCATCAAATTATTTTAATCAGAAATATTAATTAATTACATGAACTGTTCATGATAATGCAAAATTAAAGAGTAAAGCCAAGCATTCTAATGTTCCACATTTCGGCTAAATTTTCAAATGATGACTTACCTCTAACCTGATAAGAACGAGTTTTTTATCGAAGAAACAGCCAACAGAACTTAATGACACTTGATTAGATAAATTTCAGGGCGAAGTTTGCTATTTCTTATTAAAATCATAGTTAATAAAATATTTTAGGCTCTGGTGTAAGGCAAAGTGGCAAGTGGTTTCTCAACTGCATAATTGCTCGAAAACCAAAGGCTGAGTAAAAACTTTCTCTAAAAAAAGTCAATTGTTATCGCTCGGTTGAGGTTTCGTATAGTTATTGGGGTCTTAAATGGACACCAGCATCCCAAACTATGAATCTGCGCTGGCTCATATAGTAAGAGAGTAGGTGCAGATTGTCTTCAAGTCGTTTCTCACCCTTAGTATCAAGATTTTAGCAATATCCACGTAGGTACCTCACTCCAGTGGCGCAGCGAAGGGGTAATTTGGTGACCAAACCCCCGTAGAACTCAGAAATTTTTTAAAATTAAATCCTTTTTACTTAACTGGATAAATATTACTTAATTACTTATAGAATAGTGTTAGGGTAAGTAAAATATCCCTCAGAAAGCCGTAAAACTCGCAATTTTGAAGCATTAATTTAAAGAATTTTCTATGGGAGGTCACCCGCTCCTCCCGCATTCCATACCCCCAGCATTAGTTGCTCCTAAAACCCCCCTAGCCTTAATTCCTAGCCTGCCTCATTCACTGTGACGAAAAGATGACAAGAGCACTCTCAGGTCACAATCATGGTAACTGAGGTTCATTTAATAAAAGTCAGGGTGGAAAATATGAACTATTTTATTCTATACATAAAATATATGAACATTTTAAATGCATGCAAGCAAAATTTGTAACCACATAAACTAAATAAATTTCAATAGGAGAGAGGATTCTGCAAACAAGGAAGACAGTTGGTGAGAACGGATGGGGAATGAAGAAAATTGTATTTATTGTTAGAATGAGGCATAGTATGACTTATGCGGAGTTGAGAATGTTAGAAGGGGAACCGGCTGATGTGATAAACGGCATACGTTCTTTATAAACCTGTTCTGTAACCGTATATTACAAAAAAGCACTACACTCAAAACACTCGTCTTCAAATCGAAATCAGCGTTAGGAAATTATTGAAAATGATATACCAGCACTCACCAACAGCACAACTTTCAACTACGCCGAAAAATTGATCAAAGTTCCAATTTTCCTGTAAATTTCAATTCATCGACGTCACATTTCCCAGTCACAAACCATTAAAATTGGATTTCATTCATGAAGAAACTATATAAACTGAAATATATAAAACACAATATGAACTCATAGGGAGAAAAGTGATTCTGATCGAAATGTTTAGATTTTTAGTCCTAAAAGACAAAACAACGTCCGCAACACAATGACACTTGGAGATTCAACCACAATGTCTCTGTTTATGATGTCAGAAATACGATAATTGATCATCAATTACCCAAAAAATCACAATTCCCGGGAAAACATATCATCAACCAATAATAACTGTTATGGGAAAACAAGTTGAAGCGTCGCTAAACAGTCCGTTTTCCTGTGGTTCGCACCGCAGGCCTGATGCGACCCCTGTGGTCAATGGATACCTTATCTTCTCGCCTACCGATAGCGATTCCTGGGGGTCCAGAAATCACTCTTCCACGAGGATAAGAAGGACCGATGCCGTAGATGTCTGACTGCGGACCTGGAGGCCCTCTAAGGCCAGATGGCCCTGCGTACCTCTTGGCAATCTGACGAGGACTGAGTTGATGCACGAAAGAATTCACCGCTTCTGGTTTCTCGGTGGTGAATGCTGAAGAAATCAGCACTCTCTGTTCCTCTATGTATGATTCTGCTTGGGAGATGATGAGGCAAGTGACGGCTGAGAGGAGGATTGCAAGCTTCACCATCTTGCGTTGAGGTCTAGAGCGTTGGCGAGTGACAAAATTGCGTGAATGGGTGAGGAGATATATAATGCCTCCCCACACCAGTTTCTTGTTTTCTCATTCCTATGCTCTTATCCGCTTTCCCGTCGAGAGGTGCAAAAATAAAACTCGATGTAATGGGGAAATATGATGAGTAAATATATGATGAATGTAAATTTTTATCTCAATCGGTGAGTCATCACTTTTCCCCTGCTTAAGTCTTTGATGTCCGTGGTAGGCGGAGGCTTCACTTCGCATTCAGTGCTGAAGTTCCTCTTAACTAGGGGGTAATTTGAAAGAAAAACTTGTTAAGAATCACCTATGCATAATTGCTTTGCTTTTAACCTTGTGTTCGTGAGGTGATTCCCCCCGTCCAAAGTGCTCCATGAAAAGAGCAACTTTGTTCACAGTCACGCTCAAGGGTGCAAAGTTATATAATCGCCATTAAAGAATATTTGTCTTAGCTGGGATACGAACCCGGACCTCCCGATCTAGAGATCTTCCAGTAAAAAACACACCCCAGATGGGCATAGCATAGGTATCTCCGGCGTGAAGGTCATGTCGAGATATAGAATCTAATGATGCCGTGAAATCCGAAAAAGGATAGAGAAAAAGAAAAAAACGCCGCAAAAAATTTTTACAGGGAAATTGAGCAGAATATAAGAAATGCATGGCTTTTGATGGACAGAATTTTCAAGTGGAAATAGTGCACCCACTCCCAACCTTCACTCGACCCACCGAAAAAAACCCACATAAATACCCGTTGCCAGTGGCGTAGCCAGGAGGCACAGGGAGAACGTGCCCGCCCCCCTTCAGACCAATTATTTATTTTAGCGAAAACATATTAGCCAACAAAACATTTATTTATAATCCATAATTCTTTTCTTTAAGTAAATTTTAAGAAATTAAGTATTCTCTTTGAGTATAAGTCATTGATTAGATTTCCAAAAATCTCAATTTTGCAAGATATGTTACATAGACTTCCTACTATGTTAAGACAAAGCAGCGTCCCGTATGCCCAACAGTTGTGTAATTTTAGGTGCCAAAATATATTAAAATACATTAAGTAATTAACTTTGTTCTTTGAGTAAAATTTATTGATTATATTGATAAAAATCTCAATTTTGCATGATTAATTGCATACATGTTTATATGCCTATTACGATATAACAAAGCAGCTTCCCGACCACCCAACAATTGTGTAATATCATGCGCAAAAATAGCATAATATGAAAATTCTAGAGATAAAAATGTTCATATTTTCCCTAGTGGTAAGTCCCACCCCTCTGATCCCCCGAGGTATCCGACCGATCTGACCCCCCCCCCCCCCAAACATAACGTCCTAGCCACGTCCCTGCCCGTTGCAACAGACGAACCGTTTTACCGAATATCGGAGGGGAAACCCACCATCCGGATAGAAGACCGACGACAACGCGGATCTACCCAAAAGCTAATTTACCATAAACATGGATCCCCGAGTCATGCCAACCCCTGGCTACGCTCCTGCCCGTTGCTATGCGCAGAAGGACCGTAATACCCTATGCCGGAGAATAAACATTGATATAAGACCTACGAGAACGAAGATCTAAATAGAAGCTAATTTACCATAAACATCGATGGCAACACTTTTAAGCAATTGATCTCATTAAAGTGGTAAGTGAATAATGTTTAATAACCCATGTACTGTTCATGCATGCGTATGAAACATCGTGATGTGAATTATTCTCTCGATAATCTTCTTTCCTAGAAGAAACTGAAATGGCACAAAATATATCTTTCACCGCTAAACTGAATCCAAAGGAATTGTTTTCGTCACGTAATTAGCGTTTCTAAGGCGACAAACTACCGGCGTCATGCGCTTATCATGGTCAACCATCCGCCGTTAAGACTCTTCGCGCGTCCGGTGCTAAATGCCGTTTCCGTTACAAAATGAGTTATTTTCACTTTATAATTGTAAGGACTGACGAACGTAAGATTTTGTAGTATAACCAAGATATAATTTTCAAAACATGCTCTGACCCCTGAATTTTTTTAGTTTTCTATACCTGTTGAGTTTTATGCCCTAGTAATATTTTCTGCATAGGTTAAGCCAGTGGGTATACGTGGTTTTTCCCAGTTAATTTAAATATTTTATTTTGAGTGCTTCAAAATAATATGACACTGAACATCCAAGACGTTGCATTTTGATATCTTTTGACAAGATAAGTTATCAGCCAGCTACTCTTGCCATTACAAATGAGCGGTCGCTGCAAAAGTAAAATAAGATTCAGATTTTAATTCCTACAGTTAATTTGAAAAACAGCTCTCCAAATATTAATTGATCAACTGTGAAGCAATCTCCTTTATGGCGGTGTGGTTAGGCAAACCTTGCAATTCCATCTTACTTCTCAATTATTACCTGATGCCACTCTGTAGTCATCCTTCGATTGGGAAAAAAACACGGTATTCAAAATTAGCTGGTTTATCGAAGCAATAACTTTATGGTTTTTATTTAAAGACAATTTATAAAAATAGAGGACTAAAATTTATTTTCTTATGCAAGAAGCGTTTACTACACACCCATCTGGTCTGATGAGTGAAAGAGTATAAAAAACCACCGAGAATCACTGGTATATAGTGAAAGGCATGATCTGGATGGTTTTTGCCATGCAAGGTTTTTGTTAATAAAGCACATTTCATAATTTATAATCAGAATTCACCACATCGTTGTTATATCGGTGTCAAAATCCACAACCAGACCAAAAAGTAGCACATCACTAGCAGTGGTGGATCCAGGATAGGGATAGCCCCCCGCCTCCCATAGATCCCCCATAGATCACTATCAACATTTGGTAATTTTTTCACCACTGTGAGATGAACGTGAGCGAGCGATGGGGTCGTGGTCTTCCTCTTCCATCAACCGCCACTCTAGTGCTGGGATTATAGTTGAATCTCCCATTGACGAAATGTCCATTTCCAGAACCACTATTGCGGTAACGTTTCCGAGCATATCGGTTGAACCCAGTTGACCTGGTCGAGCTCTGACGTCGCGTTCTTCGAATTTCTTGTGGATGCGCGAACCAGGTACCGGGATCTCTCTTAGACAAGGCGTGCGGCGACTGCATTCCGCGCATTCCGGCTGGTCCCCCCTCAGTGCCCGAAGACGAAGTAAGTCCTCCCTGGGGAACCGCTGAGAGCTCCACCTCAGCCAAAGACAGCAGGAAAACCGCGGCGAGGAGTAAGAATGCCAACCGGTCCATCTCGCGATGTTGTCTTCGAATGCTGGAGTAGGATACTGAGAGGATTACCCAGCGGCAGGAAGCTTTTATTTGATCCTCTGCAATTATCTTTGTGGCCTCTTCTCTCTGAATCCAACTTGCATATTTCCCTTATTCCTCGTGCCACTCCTAGACCGTCGTCATCTACTTGTTATGCAAACGTGAAGAATAACGCCGTCAGGCACATTATTATTACTCGTTTTCGATCGCCTGCAGCCTTTCCGGGTCACTTCAGGGGTCATCCATGATTTCCGTGACTGTGCCTAGAGAACTTACGCGAACGTCTGTGAGGAGTATTTCAGGTACCCCATTTATAATTCATAAATTATATATTGCATTTTAGTATTTCATGTAATTCAACACCATGGCTCTTTTTTAATGATATAATACCTTGTTTTGTATAATTTATAAATACATTGTTTGCAAAAATTAGGTTTTTACATTGATTTTGGAGTAGCTGCGACTCCTCGGGATGATAATGTGGTGGTTTCCCCTTGCCTTCCACATCGCAGTACCGCAGGCGTTAAAGTAAATGTTACCACGCCCGTAGTGAAATGTGTGTCGCTGTACCGACCAGCATGGTCTCCACCTTCGCACATATGAAGAAGAACCGCTGCTTATCCCCCGGGTGATGAGAGGCATAATTGTTGGCGGCCCCCAGTCGCCAAGTCACGGAACTTCACAGGTTTCTGTATCATTCAGTGGTCTACCTTTTTTAAATGAGTGGAGAGCTGCGTCAAACCACTCCTAGGATTGTTAACCAGTGATGATGATGACATTGATTTTGTGCGAAATGGCAGGAATCTTTCATAGTTTGCTATTTTAACCGAGCATTGACTAGCATGCTATTAACCCATTATAACCCAATGTTGCTTCTAAGCAACATCAAAAATGTACAAATTTTCAGCTCTATTTCAGTAATACCTAAACTACGCATTTTTTGTGGTGTAAAGCTTAATTACGAAATATTTAGTTCCCAAAATAATCATGATTGAGTGCAAAATTTTCAAGCTTTCGAGATGAAAAAACTTGAAATTTGATTTCTCCCCGAAGTACCTCTGGGTTAGAAAGGGTTAAAAAAAAAGTAAATAAGGTGTCATGATGCAGAATGTTGGCGTCATTGAAGTTATAAGATATAAACCTATTAGATTCAACTTTCATCCCTGCACTCATACAACAAAGAAGTTGATTTTTACTCCCCGCCAACAGCTGTGCGGGGTAACTCAGTTACCCCACAAATAAAAGTTGAAGTTAAATGCAAAAAAATCATCCGTCTCCTAAAGAATGACAAAGTTGTTGACATCACATACAAAAAATATCAACGGGACAAAATAATAAATAAAAATATTACACAACATTAACATCATTTGTGGTAACTGAGTTACCCCACACAGTCACGGAAGGGTTATTTAAGTGAGGCGTTTAGGGGGGAGAGGGCAGGGGAGGTCTGGGGTGATTGGAGGCCCAGGGCTAGGGTTAATGATGGTGCCCTTCTTACCGAAGAATTTGGGTATCCTCCTACCGGAAAATCTTGGGATATTATATTCCCCGAAATGGATTTTGACGATATTCTAGCTCTCAAAAACTAGATAAAAGTTTTAAAAATGCTTATTTCATACAAGAAAATACAATGAAAGTGACAATTTTAACAGCTAATTTAGTTTAATAACGTAATATGGTTCTCAAATATATTTGGCGTTTTTTCCTTGAAACTGTACTGACATTTAGAGAAAAAAACCTTTTAAAATAATCTTTTCGAATAACATTTTTTCAAAAAAAGCATCCAGTTATCTTTTATCTTCTGACAACTTTATTTTACTTATTTTTTATATAGCTATTTCCCGCTAATATGATGTAATTAAAGCAGCTAATGAATACGTATAATTTTATGGTTGAAAAAATTTTAGTCCAAATAACCTGAGTCTTTTATTTATTGCACCTTTAACATATGCGCTACACGATAAACGCGAGCGTTGTGGATGCCCTCCTAAGCTCGGGGCCTTCGGCCAATGCCGACCAGCCGACCGGGCTAGACAGACCCTGGGAGAGGGGTTCAAACCGATTCTCATCTAATCTCACGTGGTGGTCATGGCAAGTATCACCTAATTTTTTTCCGCAAGAAACAGAGTAAAATGTGATTCTTGACTACGATCCTAGTAATATCAAATACTAGTCTTAGCTAATCTTAAATAAAAATAATTTTAAAAATTGTTTTTTTTTAATACATCTCATGCAATCGAGCATACGTAAACGTATTTACACCGAAAATACGTATTTTGAACAATCTCACGTGAGATAAGAGGGAGGGGGAAGGGGGTCGAGTCAAATCTCAATTATCTCGCTAAAGGGGGAGAGAGAGTACAAAAATCGCCAAAATCATATCACGTGACTAATGGACGCCCCCTTACCAGTTCTTACTATTTTTTTTAACCCTAGGACCAACAGAGTATCTCCCTCCGTTGTTGAGATGAATAATTCATGAAATAGTGAAATTTCACGATACAAACAAACAAACAGCACTGCAAACTAGGCTTCACCACAGAACCGGATACACCCAATGGCGGCTAGTGAGTCAAATGCTGGGGGCGGCACACTCCACCGGGGGGTCAAAATATTTTAATATTTAATGTATTTTAGTGAGTTTTTAAGGCAATCAAGATATTAGATTTGTGATGCCACATGTTACGTTTTTAAAAAAAATACCTAGTTTTCCTAATAAAGCTTGATTAAAAATACTATTAGATATACTAAAGCTTAAATATACTATTGGCATCTATCTATATACTTAATACTCAATGGTTTTTTTGACTCTTCTTTATTTAGTTTTTGAATTATACGCACTATCTAATTGGACTCTTATGTCAACTTTGCCCATTACGGCATACTCAATGCAAGCATCAATATGTTTTTCACTCAATTAATGCTTTTTGACTTTATCATTTAAATGATTTAAATTTGAGACAATATCCACTGTCCATGTACGGTCTGCAGCTCCCATTACCAAACAAGGGTAGAAAAAAAGAATGTTTAACTTCGCACCCTCACAACCAATTATCATAGTTGTACGAACTGTTTCGTGCTATAGAGGCCTTTTTTTATTGATTTATATTTAGTATAGGCCTTGGGGGGCCAAAATTCTTGAGCTCGATCCTATTTTCCAGGTCCTTAATTCCATTAATTTAATAAAATTCACATCGCTGGAAACAGACGAGACCATTATGAATCAGTAATACACAAAGCAATCACTAACACCAGAACACTAACAATCACTAACTCCATTAACTCAACTACAACTAGGCCTATTTACATGCCAGTCACTCATTCGATAAAACAATTTACGCATGATAACTCAACTGGTCACCAAAGCAATGAATTCTGCAACACTGCAACACCAAGATTATACGGTCGCCGGCTGGCGCGGCGATGTTAACTCACGGGATAAGTCGCTCTACGCATGCTCGGGCGGTGTCCCAAGACTTCCATAAGGCACCAGCTTAGAAGCGTCATAGCACCAGCAGCCCCCACCATTACCACTCTTCATATAACTGCATGGTTATAGTTTGGGACATTCTGGCCAGCGCCCCACGGCTGCAAATACGAACTTCTCGCGCTATCTTTGCCTGTTTTTCCTACACTTTCGATGTAGGCGATTAAAAAAAAAACACTTTGGTTAATTAGATGGATAATTATAATTGAATAGGTATTTAATTTTTTTCATTTTTCAAATCTTTGTGGGGGGCGGCGCGGCGTCCGAGAGTCCTTATGGGCAAGCCGCCACTGGATACACCAGCAATGCAAGGACATCGAGATAACAGCGAATGACATCACCGCGAGCACTTCATCAATCCAACAACAATAGCATCATTTTACGCGGCGCGGGCGGTAAACGTTGGGTTTTGCCGCTTTCCCTCACGTGTTTGACGAATGTGTAGCCATCCTGGAGGAAAAGAGTTTAAGTACTTTTTACTTTTACCATATCTGCTAGAAGCTCAAAAACAATGTATAAAAAATAACAAATTGTGACATGCCCTGTAGAGGAATGGTTTTCCTATAACGGGGACCTTGCTGTAAATAGCTATAACTCTACCTTGCTTTGTAATTATGTTCATGTACACAGTAGTATGGAAATATACCTTTTTGAACTGAACTGATTTGTCCGAAATTAAAAGTGGTCTACGATCGGTCTGAAACGTGGATTCTCGGCGTATCACGTGGTCTGGATCCGAAGAATGACACTTTATAAAAATCGATTTTTTAATCCATAAAAATGAGGCATAGAAGCAGTTGGCAACAATGTAGTAAATAGAAAATTTAGACTTTCGACCAATTTTCCATAGATTTCAGTCGATTTTAGAGGGGGTCATTTCAATGAACTTTTGTTGTACGTCGTCTCCTTCACCCCAAACGTCTGTACGAATCAGTCGTTTAGTGGTCAGCGGTGGGTTTTTCTGTATAAAGATTCACTTTTGCTTTCGGATCCCCCCCGGCAAAGACCTGTGGGTTTTTTTTGGCCACTTTGCCAGTTCTTAAAGCTTTTGTTTACTGTTTGTTACTGAAGAATTGGCTTATCGAATGGATAGATTACAAACAAGAAATAGTTGCACTTAAACTGGTTAAAAGAATTTAGAGAAATATAAAAATAGTTTTTTTATAGGAAACGACGTGTTGTCAAGGACCTAAAACAAATAAGATACTTTTTCCTTGAGCAGACAGTCTCTAAATTATTTGCGTCATATGCAACAAAAAAATGTTGGGCGCATGTTCTACTAAAACATTACATTTATACTTAAAATTATAGCGTAAAAATGTACAACATAGAGTGAGCAACAGAAAATTACATTTTAATTGATTTTAAAATAGACTGGGTACGGTTGTCACAATTTTCATTTGATCGCTCTTATTTCTGTAAGTAGGCTCTTAAGCAGAACAAAGAGTGTTTCTTAATGTATGAGCTTAGGTTTTTCCGGCGTATCAGTTGCAGAAAAGTTTCTCGGGGTTTCCACCGGTTGATGTCGTCCACGTCTCCCGACGTTTTGATCCGCGACTTGCTGGTCATCCTCAGGGGATCTTCCGAATGAAGGGAAGTGAAGTGTTTCTTAATGTAGTATTTACTTACATAATAACGCATTCAAATATTAAATTTGTATCCCTTAACACAATTGCTAGCTCTTAGGACCAAGTTATAAAAAAAATTATCTCCCCAATTCTTTCAATTTCAATCTTCCTTCTCAAATATTACCCGATGCCGCTCAATACCCCTCTTTCGATTGGAAACAAAATACAGTACTCAATTTTAGCTGGTTTATCGAAGAATTAGCTTTGATGAGATTTATAGAAAGGCATTGAAAGTAAGGGGTAAAATGTATTTTATTGTACATTAAGTTTTTCTATAAACCCATGTGTTATAATGAGTGAATTAGTTACAAAGCTCACATTTCCCAAATAACCGAGAATTTCTGGTATTAAGTGAAAGCTAAGATCTGAATGGTATTTGTTATGCAAGGTTTCTGTTAAAGATCAAAGTTCATAGTTTATAATCAGAATTCACCACATCGTTGTTGTACCGGTGTCAAAATCCATTATTAGACCGAAAAGTAGCACATCACTTGCACCGTTTGGTAATTTTTTCACCCCGATGAGTTGACCTTAAGGGGCCGTGGTCTTCCTCTGTTGTCAACCGTAGTAGGTGTGGGAGCAGTGGTGGTCTTTTGCCCGATGGCTAAATATCCTTGTCCATCACCACCTGATGGAGGAGTCCAACCCGAAGGTATCAGATCAAATGGCGTGGACTCCGTTGGCAAGGGTGAGCTCTGGGTAGATAGGGCTTGCGGCGACTGCATTCCACGCATCCCGGCTGGTCCCCCCTCAGTGCCCGAGGACGAAGTTCGTCCACCCCGGGGAATCGCTGAGAGCTCCACCTCAGCCAATGGCAGCAGGAAAACCGCGGCGAGGAGTAAGAAGGCAAACCGGTCCATCTCGCGATGTTGCCTTCGATGATAAAGCTCGATACTGAAGGGAATACCAAATGACGGGAAGTTTTTATCTCTGTAGTCACCCCTCTCTGAATCCAACTTGCATGTTTCCTTTTTTACTCATGCCACTCCTGGACCGTCGCATAGTGGGCGGTAATCGAAAAAGCCGAACAAAACTACAGACTGGCTTTTTATGAGATAGAAACTGAAACCTTCGCATGTAAACACAAAAATGGTTGAAATTTATGAAAATACACTTGATTTGACTTTGTTGACACATGTTGCTGAGATACTGAAGCTCAAACGTGAGAATATCTACATAAAGACGCCTGTGTTCTTAATTCTTACTGAAAATCTTTCATGGTAAGTAAATATTGAAGTTCAAGTCTGAATCCTATGGAATTATAAACTATATAATCTGTTATCATGGTATTTTTTCTTTCATTTGCCGTAATTTTAAAGAAAAAATTCGATAAATTCCTCCCATACAGTTAAAAAATGGCGCACACTGTTTTTGGATAAAATTTTAGGTTTAGTAAGAGTTTCAAATGGGTTTTCTACGAAGCCACGAAAATTAACTTACATTAAATCAATATTTGAAGAATTTTCCTTGGGTTTGTACAGTTATCTTTTAAATAATTTTCCGACGCTGGAAATATAATTAAAGGTTCGTGTCCGTGCGTCGGAAGCTAGGTTAGCAGTGAAATGGTAAGGTTATTGAACATGCATGGATTTTAACGTTCAACATTCAACGTTTTTAAGCCGTGCTTCAATATACCGATCCTCAAATGATCTATGGTGAAGACAAGGGAGGATCTTAAGCCGAGTTAAGTAAACGATTCATTGAAGTTTATTTAGTTTTCTTTGGATACGATTTGTGGCCATGGTTTTATTAAAAGGCTTTCAAACCACGATAACGTTCGTTGTTTTCCTCTGACTAATACACAATGATCTCCTAGACACCAGCTGACACTCTTCTTCTGCGGACGTGGCTGCGGACCATCGGAAAATGGCCATTTTAGCAAAGTTAACAAAGTCGTTATTTTTCATCACAGAAACACGGTTCAAGAAGTACTTGATTGCTTTATTAGCAGGGGTGCGATGAAAATAATCATTTTCTGATGATGGGAGTGATTGATTGATTTTCAATTTGCATTCAGAGCGGTCACTTTTCGGGAGGTAGGCCCCCCGCTGGTAGGGTGGATGAGACGGTCCTGCATGGGTGAGCTCGTTGAGGGAAGGGTCCTGGATTAGGGACCCTTCGAAGTGCTTTTGCGAAAGGGCATGGCAGGGAGGAAGAAAAAGTACGATCACAGCAGTCTGCCGTGCGAACGTGCTGCCAACGAACGTTCACAGCAGTGAAAGGGTTAACCTTCGATCCCTTTCTTTAAGGATTCTACACCGAAAACGGTCGTTTTATGACATTGCGGAGCGAATCATTAGAATGACTAATCGGGGTATTTCCTGGCTAGTTACTCCTAGCTTTGTTGAAAAGAAGGATTCCGCGGAGTGGTGTCGATGATTGACTGGTTTCAGGCTCTATTTTTGTTCAAGCGCCTTTCTTTTCTTTTCCACTTTTCCTATTTCACTTCTGCTTCTTTTGTTTGCATCAACAAATTTGGTGCTACTAAGTTTTTCTATTTCTAATATCAGCATAAGCTGAAGTTCAGTTAATCTTGATTGATGTTAAGGTAATCATAGCTGAAGTTAAGCTAGTCTAAGCTGAAGTTGAGTTAATCTAAGTTGAAGTTAAATAATCTGCATCATTATCCTTCTTTTTAATGATAGCAGCGCCGCCATATGATTCATATTTAATATTAATTTTTAAACCTTGGATAGTTGGAATACAGAAAATTTAGTGTTTTCACAAATTTTTGCCTAAGTTTCAGACGTTTTAGAGAAGATCATTTCTATGAATTTTCGTCGTATCTCGTCTAGATTACCCCAAAACATTTGTGTGAGTTAGTGAGTCATTGAGTCATGAAAAATATATTTCATAGTTTTTAAATGAAACTATTCCACCAGTTAAGATAGGTTTACATGGAAATTTTTGCTATTTTGCTGAACCATTTCAAATTGGGCCTTGCTCTTCAGTCCACATGAAGTCCCACCACCTCTCATTCTATCAATAGATTCCATCATTATCTCTCCCCTCCCCCGCTTACTCGCAGAAGGTGCTTGTTTAATTCATAAATTAAAGCACAGAGTACTATATGGCTGTAATCCCAAATCTGGTTGAAAATGGAAGTGACGAGTGACCTTAATCATATCATTGATTTAAATTATATGCATGTAATAATAATAATAATAAAATGCCTTTATTCGGGCGAGGTTGAGACTGAAAAGTCCCCTCTTCCACCTAACCCCTCGATAACGTCAATTCAAGCATATTAAAAAATGGTAGACAAACGTTTACAATACAAAGAATATACAATATACACTGTTTGTGAAATGTCAAAAAATATAAACAACTATATGTGAAAATTTTGTGTAAAAAAGATTTAAGTTTGTGGGAAGAAACATGAGGATAAGGGTGTAATATCCTTCGGCGAAAAAACCCACTGCAGGAAAACACCCACACAAGAAGGGGGGCGTGAAAAACCTGCGAAAACCTACTAAGTGAAAGCTAATGTCATGTTACATGCAAAATACGACATAGTTCATGAGATACCGAAGGTAGCTTAAGTAGTAGTGCTGATGACTTGAAGTCAATAGTAAATTTTTCCCGGTTTGTACAGGAAATGCTACTAATAAGTTCAGAGGTATTCCGATTTCTATCATCAATTACCTTTTGGCTCGAGGCGCTTGTGAAAAGGTTTGCGGTAGTTCCGTGGCGGATCTATGGGAGGAACTTTGCCCCCCCATTGGGTCGAAACACACACTAGATAAAATAGAAATTTTTGGAGGTTGCCACTTGGTACAAAAGTATTTAGTCATATTTTCCGCAATATTTACCTACTTCAACGAATTGAAAGACAAATTATGTCTTAATGTAGGCCATATTTTACACGCTTTTGGTATCCAGTCTATAAATTATCCTGTATAATATAAAAACAGTATCCTTGGGTATCCAATGAACTCTAGATACCTATAATAGTAATTTTGTTCGTACCTCCACTTCTGCTGGGAGGTTCCCCCCTTTACTATATCCTGGATCCGCCACTGCGGCTATTTGTGATCAGATTATAACTCACAGTTTAAACCATAAAAGGCAAAGAGAAACTAAACATAGAATTCATCACGGACGAAAAAATTTAACCCAATCTCTTTAAACAATTGTTTTCTATTATAACAATCTGTGAAGTCAAACATAGCTATCATCAATCGATGTTTGCGAACATCTATTATTTGGCTCGTCACGTTTTGGTGAGAGTAATTCGATTTAAATGTTTCTGGGAAGGTTTTTTTTCTGATATCTTACGTACAGGAAATTTTTGAAAATATGTTGATACTGTTATTATCACTGTATTTCCATTAGAATGTTCGGTCTACTATTCGAATAAATGCATGTACTTTCGTGTATAACTTTGAGAGACATAATGTGATTATGCGATCCAATCGTAAGATTAGATTTCTTTATCTTCATTGGCGTTGGATGATAAAAGCAGCAAGTATAAATAACAAATCGTTGATTAAGCTTCATTTTTAGTTATGGTGACTAATCATAGATTGTGATAGCGAAGTACATTTAGCATATTTTCAGGGTTCATATCATCGTCGGGCTGGAAAATAGGGCATCTACAATAAGAAAAAAACTACTTAAAGCTGAAAATACAAGAATTGAAGAAAGGATACGATTCATCAAATTACCAATCGCTGTGGTCACACTTTTTCATGACGACGCACAGTGGGCAAGAATCGAAAGAAGCTGGCCAAAACCTCAAAAACGATAATTTTGAGCTAGAAAATTGAAACTTTGCATACATACTTTCAAATAAATTTTGCATAACTTGCCAGATTTTTTTCCTGTGTCTTCAGGTTAATAATATATTTGAAGTTAAAGTTAAACAAATTTAGCAAAAACAACCCTCGATTTTTTCTGAAAATTGCCAAATTTATCCTCTTGCAGTTGTTTCATGAATCGCTTTTTTTGACAAAATTGTTCTAAAATATCAATAAGCCCTTTTGTTTTCAGCCTATTTTTTACATAAACGTAGAGAAAAAGTAGAGACTTCCGCCGAGTTCCGCCAATTACATTCTACCATGTCGTTTTATGAAGCCTCTATGTTGTGAATCTAATGTAAAATCTTGCACCAATTTGCAACTCCGAGTATTACATCGTTTTTTCCAGCGTGCCGTCGACTCGGCTTCTGGCTGCCGGCGGCGGAGAGAACGGCGACGCGGCAAGCGTGTGGATGCAATATGGCCAAATTCATTTTCATATCTGGATAATCCTTATAAGAATATTTTGGTCACGAAAGGCCTTAAATCATTCCTTTCCGCTGAAGCTATGAATGTTGACAGTGAATTTCACGTGTACAGAAAGGCATATAGTATAAAATATCATAAGATAATATAATAAGAGCAGAATATTTTAACCCTAAACTTGTTGGATATTTATTCATAGTTTATTTACATGTTACATTCAAAAATTATGATGTCTTATTGCTTCACACAATTTGTTAATTTTATTCTCGCTGGTATACTATATTTCCACGTCTGTACTAGTGTACATTTTGTTGTAGTTACTAAACTTAAATTAATCTTTTACGAGGGCAATAAAGGTTTATAATTTCCTTTTTTCCCTTAAATTTTCTTCAGTTATCAATGAATTTTCAAATTTTTTTGAAATTTTTACAGCCTTTTGCAATTTGGTGTATTTGGATGAAGATTGAGTATACCGTTAGCTGGGATGACATTTGGATCATTATAAACCTGTTCTACATTCCATATTCTTTTTATTTCTATCGCCAATTCTTGGTACTTATTTATTTTTCCGGCTATTGTCTTTTCGATGTTATGCGACAGTGGCACAGCAATATCTGCTATGTAACATGTTTATATTTCTGGTCAATCAGCATTACATCAGGTCTATTATTGACTATAGTTTTATCTGTTTTGATCGGTAAATTGTAGTAAAGTTTAAATGAACTGTTTTCAAGCACTATTTCGGGGTGGTATTCAAAGTATGGGTTCTTGGTATCTATTAACTTGTGTTGGTAGGCCAGTATTCGGTGGATAATTTTTGCAACTTGATTATTTCTACTTAAATATTCTGTATTAGCTAACATCTTACACCCAGATATAATGAGATGGTTATTTTTTGGCACTTGAAAACATCTTATACACTCGTCATCTGCTACGCTTTTATCACCCAGGATGTACTTTGCATCATTTTTAGTGTGGACAACCTGGGATTTTATCGCCATCATGAACCCTTCGGTTTCTCCATAAAGTTCACCCCATGACAACCATTTGTTTGATGAGATTTATCAACATATGGCTGATTGAGGTCATTGATGTGTCGTCCATGTAATTCCTTCTGGGCCCATATTTCTACCCTTTTATTTAATAGATTGGTTCTTGTGTAGGTTGCTCCTTAGGTTGTGCCATTTTTTTAGTTCAATGGTGTCAATTGATTTTCGGCATAAACTATTGATTTATGAAGCATCGAGCTGTTTCATTTATTGTAAAATAAATGTTTTGGTCCATGAATTTGATTTTTGAGGAGCTTACGCATATCAATTAGCCCCCCTACCCCCATATATCGGGGTTGCGTTAGTCTCTCTTTTGCAGCCTTAGGGTGATGTAAATTTTATTTTGTGAATGATGTACGATTGTTTTGTGATTGATCTTTCTACGCCTGCTATTTCGGTTTTGGTCCAATAAATCTCTCCAAATGTACATGTAAACACAGATACCGCCAAAGTATTGATGGCTTTTCAAATGTTGATGGAGACTTTCGCGGGGTGGTGCAGCATGCGAAGCAAGGTTTTAGGGTTGACCTCCGCGTCGATCCATCTTCAAGACGACAGTTTCGCCGGCGTTGCAGCTAGCGTCTAGCGCTCGCTGCAACGCCGGCGAAACTGTCGTCTCGAAGGTGAATCGACGCGGAGGTCAACCCGAAAACCTTGCTTCGCATATTGATGGCTTTGATTGTATGTCGTGCATTTAATTCTGTTTTAAGAATGCATCTTAGCCTTTTATTCAATTCAGTCGTTAATTCCTTCTTGATCTGTGTATTTATTTTATTATTATTATTTAATATATTTTCACAGCATTTTTGCTGGTTTTAGGCGAGGTACGGTATCACCAAGCACTCTCGTCTTTTTACTCTGTGCTGAAAACTTTTCTGACAATCTGGCAAGTAGTTAAAATTCCTGCTTTTTGTATTGTAACAGACAAGTTTTTCGGCAGTCCAATAATTTGAAGACCTTGATGGATTGAATGAGGCACTGCTCCTGCGGCAGAGATAATTATTGGTATTATGTGTACTCTATGTGGTTTCCACAATCTCTTAATATCATTTTTAAGTTCTTCATACTTTCCCATTTTGTTGGTGTAGGCTGTAGTGATATTTTGCGAGTTAGGTACGGCGATGTCTATCAAGTACGTTTCATAATAAGTTTTATCTTGCACTACTTGTTCAGGTCTATTGCTATGGTCTGTTTTATCGGTAATAATTGATCGGTCATAATGAATCTTAAAGTGATCGTTTTCAAGGATGGTTTTCGGTGTGTACACTTATAATAAGGAACTCCATTTTCTATGAGTTTATACTTTAGAGCTAATTTCTGGTGGATGATGTTGCATATTTGATTGTGACGGTGCAGATAGTCTTTGTGGGATAAGTTAGTGCATCCACTTGTGATGTGCTGTATCGTCTCAGAGGCATTATCACATTTTCTGCATCTGTCATCCAATAAATTTGGTTTTTTTATTATATATTTTTCATAATTTTTTGTTTTCACCACCTGGTATTTATTGCGATCATAAATCCTTCTGTTTCTGGAAAGAGTTGCCCATGCCTGATCTATGCGTGCGATGCATTTTTATCGATTTCAGGGGCCTCCAGGACATGAGGGTGTCTTCCGTGAAGGGATTTAGCTCTCCATATTGACATTATACTGCCTATAGTAACCGTGGTTTTACTAATTTGCGCACTTTCGTCAGATAGATTTAGCGGTGTGTAATTATTGTCTGCGTCGCAGATAGTTCTCAGGACATCCGAGGTAGATTTCTTGCTGAAAAAATATTTCCGTAACTGAGAAAGTTGTGAGTAGTGCTGATTCTTGATGTTTAGGAAACCCCTTCCGCCAAATTTTCTGGGCAACGTGCTCCCCTCTATATTCGAGTTTTTATGGAGCATGTTTTTCTCTGTCATTTGGGACCAAATTTTTCTTTGTAGGTCTTTGTAGATCTGTTTGTGACCATTTAATTATACCAAAGGAGTATGTCAGGAAAGGGATGGCAAAGGCATTAATTGAATTAGTAAGGTTTTTGCTGTTTAATTCCGTGCGAACAAGTTTCTTGATTCTATTTTGGAATTCAGTCGAAAGTTTTTGCTTGTTTAGTCTAGTCGTCTTGCTTGTTGGAATCCTAGGTATTTATAGGTATCTCCCTCATCCATGGCCTCTGTTATTTGCCCATCCTGCAGTGGAATATCATTCCTTTGTACTTGACCTCGGACTATTGTGATGGTTTTACATTTTTCTATTCCAAATTCCATGTTCATATCCTTAGAAAATATTTCAGTTAAACGGACTAATTGATTTAGATTATTATTAGATCCTGCATACAGCTTGAGATCGTCCATATAGAAAAGATGTGATAGAGTATGGCATCTTGGTTATTTTCCTTTTATTTTGACTCTATATTGAGTATTATTCAGGAGGTTTGATAAAGGGTTTAGCGCAAGGCAGAACCACAACGCACTCAAAGAGTCACCCTGAAATATTCCCCGTTTGATTTTGATATTATTGGTCTGTAAAAGACCCTCGTCATTTTTTATGTGCAAAATAGTGCTCCATTTTTTCATCACGGTATGGAGACATTTGATAACTTCCGGGTAAATTTTATAGATATTTAGTACCTCAATAAGCCAGGAATGGGGAACAGAGTCAAAAGCTTTTTTGTAATCTATGAAGCAACTGTGTAGGTTCCTCTTCTTCTCTTGTATTTGTTTTATTATTATTGAATCAATTATTTTTCGTTGCACACTTTGCTTCCTCTGCTATTATTATTACTATCCATTGTTTTTTGTCTTGAGTGTTAACTTGCAGTGTGTTTTTGCATAAATTTTCATTTTGTCCTTTGTTCTTTGTTATTAATTCAAATATGAATATGAATAAGTTCATCAAAACGTCGGAATTACTCTGAAGTCAAACAATAATTTCTGACCAGCACTCCTAAAAGGACTCAGCGTAGTTGAAGAAAACTGCGTGATAAATACAGTCTAAATTTTTCGGATTCCTCCCCAATGTCTTTACCACCAAATCAGTTTCAACACTTCTTTGCCATTTTAGTGAGTCATTCCCTTGTAAACAGTGCAGAGGTTTTGAAACCGGTTGGAAAATAAAAACATTTATTTAAGTACTGAGCAACGCGACGCCCAGACTACTCAAGATAACATCGTAAACATTCCGTAATTTATTGAATCATGCATGTTTATTCATTATTCAATATTTACTTCCCACTTCATCACGTTTGGAATTGAATTTGGTTGTAGTGAATGATTAATTCGCGCCGCAGGCACCACCGTCGGTTGTGGAAGCTGCCGCGCCACCGTGCGCCGTAACACGTCGCATAATTACCGTCAGACGGCGACATCGCCGCCATTGAATTATACCGTTGGAGCGAAGCACGAATTACAATATATTAAGTTTGTAGCGTGTCAGTCTGTCTGCATTTTGCACAGTCAAACTTTTGGGTCTATCTCAATCGCACCACGTGCTACAAGTAAGGGATTTGGTGCGTTGGACACAGAATTTCTGCAAAACTCTAATAACAAGTAACACAGGTGCAACACAATGACAGGCAAGAGCGCCACTACCATAGGTGTCAAGGCAACGACCGTAGCAGAGTATACCTGGCCATGGAAGAGGCTGGTTGGCACTGCTAGTGAATGCATTTTAGTAATATAAACATATATGGTTGGAACACAATGTAATTGCAAACCAAGCCTCGGTTTAGTGGAGTAAACTGATAGGTGTGACACCGGTTATTGGGAGATCCGAATTCGAGTCCCGGCTGAGAAAATCCATTTTACAGAAAATTTCATCCCAAAAGTAAATGACTATGTTCCCGTATGCGTGACTTTTTTAAAAGTCACTTGTTGCATGAAGTGCTTTGGATAAGGATAAGTTTGACTAAGATGATTAGTAATTAAATTGTCTTTTGTATGAATGATGTAAGAGAAATGGATGCAACATATTAATGTGGCTTACCATTGTTTCCTGGATAATTTAATACATTTAAGATCTATTTCAATTTATTTTTTAATCAAAACTTTATTAATCAATTACATGAGCTGTTCATGATCACATCAAATGTCACGAGAAAAGACAAGTATTCAGATGTACCACATTTCAGCTAAGTTTGAAATGTTAACTTACCTCTTACCTGTTAGGGACGACATTTTTCTCTAAGAAACAGCCATCAGTACTTAATAGCATTAGATTGGTTTGATTTCAGGGTTAAGTTTTCTATTTTATGCTATAATAATAGTTAATAAAATACTTTAAGTTCTGGTGCAAGACAAAGAGGCAGTTTGACCTAGTGCATAGTTGATCGAAAGCCAAAGAATGAGTGAATACTTTCTCCAATGAAAAAATAGTGGATAGACTATATTTCGATTGAGGCTTCGTCATATTATTAGCGACTTTTATGGATACCAACATCCTAAAATATGGGTTTGCGCTGACCATATAGTAAGAGAGTTAGTGTCAATAGAGTTGGAGTATTTTCTCTCTATTCCTATCTATGTAGCAATATCCATCTACCTCACTCACTAACACGAAGCGAAAAAGTGATAAGAGTACTCTCAAGCCACATTCATGGCAACTGAGGTTCATTAAATAAAAGTCAGGTGGAACTATATGAACTTTTTTATTCAACACATAAA
Organism: Ischnura elegans; assembly: GCF_921293095.1. Classification (NCBI taxonomy): domain Eukaryota; kingdom Metazoa; phylum Arthropoda; class Insecta; order Odonata; family Coenagrionidae; genus Ischnura; species Ischnura elegans. The sequence goes on from NC_060252.1 coordinate 88,915,311, forward strand.
ATAAAAGAACACTGCACACTGTGATCAGAGAGGAATGCAGGTAAAAGTGGATGGGGAAGGAAGAAAATTGGATTTTCGATATAGAATGAAGTATAGTATGCCTTATGAGGAGTTGAGAATGTTGGAAGGGGAGCAGGCTGGCGTTATTAACGACATACGCACTTTGAAAACTTGCTCTCAAACAGTAGATTACAAAAAAAACAACACTCAAAACACTCCGGTCTTCAAATCGCAATCAGCGTTAAGAAATTATTGAAAATGATATACCAGCACCTGATCAAGAGCACAACTTTCAATTACGCCGAAAAAAATTGATCAATGTTCCTATTGTCCTGTAAATCTCAATTCATCGACGCCATATTTCTCAGTCATAAAACATCAAAATTAAATTTCATTGATAATTAAACAATCTTATGTATAAAAATCAATATGATCTCATGAGGAGAAAAACAATTCTCACTGAAATGTTAGATTGAAAGATTTAAAAAAAAATGTCCGCAACACAATGACACTTGATGATGCAACCGTAATGTCTCTGTGTTTGATGTAAGAAATTCGATCACTGATCATCGATTATCGAACAAATCGCAATTCCCGGGCAAACACATCATAAATATATTAATACTATGAGAAATCAAGTTGATGCGTCGCTAAACAGTCCGTTCTCCCGTGGTTCACACCTCAGGCCTGATGCGACCCCTGTGGTCAATGGATACCTTATCTTCTTGCCTCCCAGCAGCAACACCTGGGAGTCCAGAATCCAGTTCCCCTCCAGGGTGGGAAGGACCGAAGCCGTAGATGTCTGACTGCGGACCTGGAGGCCCTCTAAGGCCAGAGGGCCCTGTGTATCCCGTAGAATTCTGTCGAGGACTAGGTTGATGCGGGAAAGATTTCGCCGCTGCTGGTTTCTCGGTGGTGGAATCTGAAGAAGACAGCATTCTCTGGTCGTCTATGGATGAGTCTGCTCGGGAGACGATGAGCAGAGTCACGGCCGCGAGAAGGAGCGCTAAATTCGCCATCTTGCGATGGGGACTGTAGCGTTGTTGAATGAGAAACTTGCGTGAATGGGTTAGGAGATATATTATGCCTCCCCACACCAGTTTCTTGTTCTCTCATTCCTACGCTCTTATCCACTGCCTCGTCGGGAGGCGTAAAAATAAAACTCGACGAAATGGGGAAATCTGTTGGATAAATGGATGATGCATATAAATTTTTATCTCAATCGATGGGTCATCACTCTTCCCCTACTCGGGCTATTAATGTCAGTGGTTGGCGGCGCATAGTGGGCTAGAATCGAAAAAAGCTGGCCAAAACCTCAAAAATGATTTCTTTTTTGAGTTAGGAAGTTGAAACTTCGCATTCATATTTCCAAATAAATTTTAAAGAAGTTTCCAGGTTATTTATTTCCTGTGTTTTCATATTTATAATATATGTGAGGTCAAATTTTAGCGAAAAACGACCACTCACGAAATTTTCCGAAAATTGCCAACTTTATCCTCATGCAGTGCTTGCATGAATAGTTTCATCGACAAAACTGTAATACCGTCTTAATTTAAACTTATTTTTCTTCCATTTTAAGGTTTTATAAAGATTTTGTTTCATCATTAACCATAGACATATAACAAAATGGCGGAGCCTGTTTTCAGCCCATTTTTTACATAAACTTTGAGAAAAAGAAGATATTACCACGGACTTCCGCCAAATGACTGACACCACGTCGTTCTATAAAGCTTTTACATTGTGGATTTAAAGTATAATCTTGCACCAACTTGCAACCCCGAATTTTAAATTGTTTTTTCGAGCGTGCGATCGACTCCGGTTCTGGCCCCCGGTGGCGGAGAGTGCGGCGACGCGGCAAGCGCGTGGATGCAATATGGTCTCATTCACTTTCATGTGTGGATAACAGATATAATAGTGATATAAAATAATCACCAAAAAGAAAAATTGATAAATATTACTACGAATGACTCTTATTATGCAATCGCTGGGCACTGCAAGAGGTGCACTGAAAGGTTTCTTTTTTTGAGTGCATTCCATATACTACTACGGAGAATGGACTCAAATCGTGTGCTTTAAGTATGGAAATGGGCTCTTTTATTAACAAACGTATTCTATTTCTTGGCGAGAGCCGTCGATGACCCATGACCTCCACTTCCTAACCTCCCATACATACCTACTTAAAGGTCTACCGACAAGGTACAGGCGAGTGGTTTTTTGCTGATATTTTCGCGGGTATATTCTCTTTTTTCTCTTGTAATTCACTTTCATATTTAGTTATGCCTCTGGTGTAATAATTTTGTAGATGAAACTATTCACCAACCACTGCGCGAGGATAAAGTTGGAAATTTTCAGAACAAATCGAGGGTGGTCGCTTTTCGCTAAATTAGTTCAACTTTGACCTCACAAATATTATTAACGTGAAAAAGCAGGAAAGAAATAATCTGAAAACTTATACACAATTTATTTGGGAATATGTATGCAAAGTTTCGACTTCCTAGGTAAAAAAAAAACTCTTTTTGAGGTTTTGGCCAGGTTTTTTCGATTCAAGCCCGCTGTGCGGTGGCTTCTTTTTCATTCAACGCCGAAGTTCCTTTTAACTCGGGAAGTGATTTGAAATGAAAACTTGAATCACCTGCGTATAATTTCTTTGCTTTCTACCGTCGAGCGCAATGGGTCTGACGGGCACAGCGCGAATTCATTTTCATTTATTTCTCCGCGTCACTAGATGGAATATACCAAGGGTCTTCAACCCGCGGCCCCCAGGCTTCATGCGGTTCGCCGGCTAATTTCTTGCGGCCCCTATAGGCTAAAGAAAATACAGTGGATTCGTGTTAATGTGTCCACCGGTTACTTGGAGCAGGCGCTTAATTGGGGCAGATCTTGAAGAACTGAATCCAATAGAGTAAAGTCCCAGAGTTTTCTCCGCGTAATTGGGACAGTATATCGCTTTATTGGGCCATGAGTCGACCACATTGACCTTATACTCACGATGAAATCACGATTTTTTGGTTTCAGAATACTGTTATTTTTATATTTCCCTCGTTTGATTTTCTCGTATTTTTCACAAGTGTTCCAATTCTTGCCCTATTCTTAAAGCTCTTGTTGTTATAATATCCGTAAGAGTATACGCAAACTGTTTCCCGACCATGAGACCTCATTTAACATAGTGTTGTGGTTAAGAGGAGAGGACTCTTGTGGTGGTAGATGGGTTTATGGATGATAGAATCAGCCCTATATAGTTATAAAGAAGTGGCGACACCTTTAATGAGACTAAACGATCGAATACGGGCCAATTTCTAGGGATTACGGGCTCATGTCGAGCAGGGGAGACTGGTCGAGATGAGCAATTTTGCTTACCAGAGCTTTTTGTTTTCGACGCCTAGAACAGAATTCAACTGCCTCATATGGTCTATCCCCTTACCCCCTTCCCACTGTACACTGTACAGTGTACAATTGAGCTAGCACCATTGGAATATTACAACGTTTCTTCGTTCCTTTCTCTTTTTCCCATCGCCATCTCAGCAATTGACGCATGCACAGAAGTCACTTTTCTCTCCACTCGTAACTAGTCGTTTGTGAACTAACGGTCTGAAACCAGTGTCAGTGGTGCGCATATTTGGTGAGAAAAATTGCTATACAGGACAAAATTAAAGATTATCCCCAATACAGCATTCGCCGATTGTTTGAGATAAGTATAGTTCCGAAATCAACGATGGCTCGATTATTGAAGCAACAAGATAAACTTAGAGGTGAATGGAGCCACAATAGGAAGTCTTTCAAAACAAGCACCGCCCCTGAAACGCTAACGTCCAGGTAAGGATCCAGGACGCTTTGAATCAATGGTTTTCAATTGTGAGCGAACGAGGGGTTTGCGTCAGCGGTCCAATGTTAAACATTAGGTTGGAGGAACTAGCTATGAAACTTGGTCATGACCATTTTATGGCAGCAGATGGTTGGCTGGCTGTCTTGATGGAAGACCAAAAAAAATTCAAGAGAAACGGAAAAAATGCTGATGTTGTAAGTGCAGAGAAGTTGAAAATGAACTGCCCAGGTTACACCAGAATTTTTGTGCTGATGGCATTCACAATGCCGATGAAATGGAACTGCATTACCGAGCAACACCAAATGGCTCTCTTTGTTACAGCTACGTAGAGCTTACGGGCTCCAAAAAAGCGATGGATTGCATCACTATTTTTTATTGTTCAAATTATTCGGGAACTGAACTCTTCTAAACTATTGATAAGAAACTCTTCTGGTTATTGGGAAAATTGCTATACCTCTACGCTTCAAAGGGTTAAGAATAAGCAATTTACCAGTGGATTACCACGCCAATAGCATTGCATAGGTGACTGTGAGCCTCTTTACGCAATGATTGACCATTAAGGAGAATGAATTAGCTCGCAAATCGAAGAAGGTTCTTCTTGTACTTGATACTTGCACCGCACATGCTAATTTCTAAAGTGAGTTAAAAAATAATCAATTGGAATTTATGCCTCCAAACACAACATCCTTGGTGCGACCAATGGATATGGAGGTAATTAAAAATTTGAAAACACTCCGTGGGAAATTAGTAGATAGTATTATAGAATCTAAAGAAGACTTCTGACATCGTCATCCACCACCAACGAAGTAAGCTCAAAGGTGAACATTTTGCAAGCAATTGTGTTTCTGGCTGAATGCTGGCCAGATGTCACCTGTCAAAAAATTCCAAATTGCTTTTTTCATTGCGGTTTCAAACATGCCTACACAGTTTTTAACATTACAGCAGAATCTGATAGCGAAATAAACTTTAAACTTTAGCAAATAAAAGGCCATGAAGATCCATGATTAAAGCACAAATGGTAATATCCACAGTATTTTATTCATCACTTAACCGACAATGGTTTCGACACTTGCTGTCATTGTCAACCTTGAAAATCAAGTGTCGAAACCGTGGTCGGTTAAGTGATAAATAAAATAGTGGGGCAATTACCATTTGTGCTTTAATCATGAATATAGCATTATTCCACAAAATTAAGCCTGAAACGATTTTATACATATAGTCATGAAGAGTTCGAATATATCGACTGCAATTTGGACCAATGAAAACAGTGAAGTTGATATTGCTGAAACCATATATTATACAGGCAACTAGGTGAAGCTGGAGGTGAGGATAGTGATGAAGATGAAATCGCACCTGTGCGTAGTCGAGTGACATCTCAGGATGCAAGAAGGTTCATTGAGGGGTTACGACTCTTCTTCATGCAAAAGGCGATGAAGGTATCCCAATGTCGTCATTAGATTTCCATACCAACTGTACCCGTATGACAAGGATGACGAGAAGGCAGCAGAGTACATTAGACAAATTCCCCAGACGTGGAGATTCGATTTGAACAGGAAGTACTCTGCATGTTTATAACTATATGAAATATTTAGGAATCATATTTTCTTAACTAAATAACCGTGAATTTTTTCTTTAATAGGACTTACGAAGGATTTAATAGTATAAGGCATTCATCCAGCGTCGCCCGAGGCTGTGAAAATATTTGCATCTAAATTTGATATAATTCTAAAAGATTATGCTTAATTAACTAAACTCGCTGATTTATTAAACAAAGTAATAGTTTAATAAATTTTGTTTACATTATAAACTTTTTTAGTCTTCTTCTTACATTTTCAACGTTTTTTTTTGCCTATATACGAGAGAGTTCGCCTAATTGCGGCAGCAACTTAATAGGGGCAAAGTGCGCACGTCCCAATAAGTCCCCATTAGCCGAAATCTACTGTTAATACGAACCAAATATCGACATACCCGTCAAAAATAAACAATGTAAAAAATCGCATTAATTGATTGAACTATTTAACCCATAAAGATTATTGCACTTTGAAATTAGGTTTTTCTTATTTATTTTATTGACGTGGTGGTAAAATAACGTGGAATAATATGAAATGAAACCTCCGGACCATGTGAAATCAATTTATGGCCCTTGCATGATAAGCGGTTGAAGACCCCTGGCATAGACCCTTGACGCTCGTAGTAGTTGTTTGTTTTGGCACACCCTATGCACTATGGCTTTACGATTTTCGCAATTATGCCGACAGATCAGTGGCAGATTATTTAGCATTATAAAGCAAATTAATAGCACAATGAAGAAAAATTATATAGTTAGCCAAATGACTTAGCAAAACAAAGAGCAATGATCCTACCAATGACGGATCTAAAGAGCCTGTTCCCTCCCTCCCCCTTGGATCGAAACACACACTAGATGAAATCAAGTGAGTGAGTCAGTGAGTTATCAATAATGGGTTTCATAGTGTTTAAATTACACAATCGGTTAAGACAGTTTTACATGGAATGTTTTGCGATTTAGCTGAACCATTCCAAATTGGACCTTTCTCCTCAGTCCACATTAACTCCCTTCATTTTATCAATAGGTCCTATTCTCGTATTTCCCCTCCCCCGCGTACTCGTAGAAGGTGCTTGCTCCATTTAGATATTAAAGCGCAGTGTGCTATACGGCTATGATGCCACATCTGGTTGAACAAAGAGGTGACGAATGACCCGAATCACGTCATTGTTTTAAATGATATGCCAATGCGTAGGCAGCTTGCGTTTTAGTCCTGATGACTTTAAATTAGCTTTTACCTTAACTATTTCCCGGTTTTTACAGGAAATGATACTCATCAGTTCATAGGTCCTCCGATGTCTATCCACAATCACCGTTTGACTCGTGACGCTTGTGAAAAGGTTAGCGGCAACTCTGTGGCGGATCTATGGGGGGGGACTTTCTTCCCCCATTGGTTCGAAACACACTCTAGATAAAATCGAAATTTTTGGAAGGTTGCCACTTTTTACAAAAGTATTTTGCTAAATTTTCTGATATATTTGGCTATACCGATATATTTTCCGATTTATTTACCTACTTTAACGAATTTAATGTAAATTAACTCGAAACTCAGGACTTATTTTACACAATTTTGGTATGTTACAATCCAGTGGCAGATCCAAAGAAATGTTAAAGAGGGCTTTGGCTCCCCTCCCCCATTGTGTATCCTATTTACACTAGATGGAATGGTAATTTTGTTTGGGCCCCCACTACTGGCTGGGAGGTTGCCCCCATACCCTTGTCCCTATCCTAGATTCGCCACTGAATGCTATAGAATTCACATGCAATGATATATAATATAAGAATACTTAATGAATAGCATAGAGAATGCGTTGAACCACATCATGCTGGATTAGGCCGGGACCGTATCCCACCGTGTAAAGGGATTTATGCATATGCAAAACGTCATTGAAGTGTTGCACTGCATTAAGAATGGTGATTTTAACTTTAAAGTGGTACTTTTGAGCCATGCTAAGAGTAAATACCGTTTTTTCGCTGGCACATTGTGCCTGAACTCACTTTGTCAGCAATGCAGATATTGCGCCGGAGGGAAGGTTAATAACCTTGTGTTCGAGAGGTGATTCCCCTTCCAAAACGCTGCATAAAACGGGCGACTTTGTTGGCAGTCACATTCACGGGTGAAAATTTATATACACCAAGGAGAAAATCGCCATGAAAAAATATCTGGCTTAACTGAAATACGAACCTCACGATCAAGAGATCGTATGATAGAAAAACGTTCGACGACCCGCACTGACCGAACACCTCACGGCTGGGCATGGCATAAGTATCTGCGGCGTGAAGGTCATGTCGAGGTATAGAATTCACGGAACCCGGGTAGTCCGAAAGGGGTTAGTGAAAAGGAAAACACTCCGCAAACAGTTTTTTCAGGGAAATTGGGCAGAATATGTTAAATGCATGGCTTTTGAAAGACAGAATTTTCAAGAGGAAATAGTGCACCCACTCCCAACCTTCACGCGACACACCCAAAAAAAAAAACAAATAAAAAACTGATACCAGTGGTGCAGCCATGAGGGGTCGAAAGGGGCACGTGCCACCCTCTCCAAAACAATTTATTTTAGTAGAAAAAGATTAGCCTAAAAAATTTTTATAATTCATTCTCCTTTTATTTGAGAAAACACTAAGTAACTAAGTCTTTGAGTAAAATTAATTGATTATATTGATAAGATTTCTAAAAAATATCAATGTTGTAAGATTAATTTGACACTTTTATATGCCTATTACGTTAAAACAAAGCAGCTTCCCGACGACCCAACAAATGTGTAATTTCAAGTGCCAAAATATCATAATATGTGATTTCTAGAGACAAAAATGTTTACATCTTCCCCAGAGAGAGGTTTCACCCTTCTGATCCCCCACACATCGTAATATGAACTAGCTACGCCTCTGCCCGTTGCAACGAGCAGTGGGACCGTTTTATCGAATAGCGGAGGGGAAACCCACCATCCTGATGGAAGACCCACGACAACGCGGATCTACTAAAAACTAATTTAACATAAACATGTATGGCGACACATTTAAGCTATTGATCTCATAGAACTGGTCTTTGAATAATGTTCAACGACCCATGTATTGTTCATGCATGCTTACGAAACATCCTGATGTGAGTGATTCTCTCGGTTATGTTTCCTAGAAGAAACTGAAGTGATATAATATAGTTTTTTCACCGCTAAAATGAATCCAAAGGAATTGCTTTCGTCACGTAATTAGCGTTTCTAAGACGGCAAACTACCGGCATCATGCGCTTATCGTGGTCAACCATCCGCCATTAAGACTCTTCGTGCGGTGCTTTGTGCCGCTTCCGTTACAAAATAAATTCTATTTCACTTTAGACTTGCATGGACTGACGAACGTAATATTTTGCAGTATAACCAAGATATAATTGTCAAAACAATTACTGAATTTTTTAAGAGTATTCTATACTTGTTGAGTTGCGTGCCCCAGTAATATTTTCTGCATAGGTTAAGCTAGTGGATATACGCGGTTTTTCTCGGGGAAGTAAAATATTTTACTTTGATTGCTTTAAAATAACATAACGCTGAACATCCAAGTCGCTGCATTTTGATATCTTTTGACAAGATAAGTTATCAGTCAGCTACTCTTACCATTAAAAATGAACGGTTGCTGCAAAAGTAAAATAAGATTCTGATTTTAATTCCCACGGGTAATTTGAAAAACAGTTCTCCAGATATTAATTGATCAACTGTGAAGCTTTCTCCTTTATGGCGGTGTGGTTAGCAAACCTTGAAACTCCATCTTCCTCCTCATTTATTACCTGATGCCGCTCTGTAGACATCATTCGATTGGGAACAAAACTCGGTATTCAATTTTAGCTGGTTTATCGAAGATTTAACTTTATGGGATTTATCCAAAGACATATTATAAAAATTAAGGAGTAAAATTTATTTCCTTATGCAAGAAACATTTATTACACTCTCATCTGGTCTAATGAGTGAAAGAGCTTAAAACACTACCGAGAATCACTGGTATATAGTGAAAGGTATGATCTTGATGATTTCTGTCACGCAAGGTTTTTGTTAATAAAACAAAGTTCCTAGTTTATAATCAGAATTCACCACATCATTGTTGTATCGGTGTCAAAATCCACAACTACACCAAAATGTAGCACATCACTAGCAGCGGCGGATCTAGGATAGGGATAGCCCCCCACTCCCTATAGATCCGCCATTGATCACTGGCACCATTTGGTAATTTTTTCACCCCTGTTAGTTGAGCGTACGGGACCGCCTTCTTCCTCTTCCGTCAACCGACACTCTATTTCTGGTATTATAGTTGAATCGTCCATTTACAAAATGTCCATTTCCACCATTTCCCCTATTACGATTACGATTCTGACTATATCGGTTGGACCCATTAGACCTGGTCGAGCTCTGACGTCGCGTTCTTCGAATTTCTTGTGGATGTACGAACCAGATATCGGGAGATCTCTTAGACAAGGCGTGCGGCGACTGCAGTCCGAGCTTCTCCCCGGCTGTTCCCCCCTCAGTGCCCGAGGACGGAGTAAGTCCTCCCTGGGGAACAGCTGAGAGCTCCACCTCAGCCAATGGTAGCAGGAAAACCGCGGCGAGGAGTAAAAAGGCCAACCGGTATATTTCGCGATGTTGTCTTTGTATGCTGGAGTAGGATACTGAGAGGATTACCCAGCGGCAGAAAGTTTTTATTTGATCCTCTGTAATTATCTTTGTGGCCTACCCTCTCTGAATCCAACTGGCATATTTCCCTTTTTCCTCGTGCCACTCCTAGACCGTCGTCATCTATTTGTTATGCTAACGTGAAGAATAACGCCGACAGGCTCATTATGATTACTCGCTTTCGATCGCCTGCGTCTTTTCCGGGTCACTTCAGGGGTCATCCATGATATCCGTGACTGTGCCTAGAGAACGTATGCGAACGACTGCGAGGAGTATTTCATGTACCTCATTTATAATTCATAAATTATGCGTTGCATTTTAGTCCTTCGTGTAGTTCGACATCATGAGTCATTTTTAATTATATAATGTCTTGTTTTGTACAATACAAGATATTATATCATTAAAAATAATGCAAATTATCATCCCGAGGAGTACCTATGTGAGAAGGTGGAGTCTATACTGGTCGGTAGATACAGCGACACACATTTCACTACGGGTGTGGTAATATTTACTTTAACGGCTGTAGTGCTGCGATGTGGAAGGCAAGGGGAAACCACCACATTATCATCCCGAGGCGGTGCATATGAAGAAGAGCCGCTGCCCTTTTTCCCGGGGTAATGAGAGGCATAATTGTTGGCGGCTCCCAGTCGCCAAGTCACGGTATCTTCACAGGCTTCGGTATTATTTAAATGGTCTATCTTTTTTAATTGAGTGGAGAGCTGCGTCAAACCAATATTAGGATTGTTGACCAGTGATGATGATGACATTGATTTTGTGCAAAATGGTAGGAATCTTTCATAGGTTGCTATTTTAATCGTGCATTGACTAACATGCTATTAAAAAAACAAGTAAAAAAGGTGCCATCATGTAGAATGTTGGCGTCATTGAAGTTATAATATAATAAAACTTATTGGATACAATTTTTATCCCTGCACTCAATACAACAAACAAATTGATTTTTTCTTCCCGCCAACAGCTGGGCGGGGTAATTCAGTTGCCCCACAAATAAAAGTTGGGGTTTTCACAAACAATTTAAATCTAAAAAAAAACGTTCGTCGTCAGTTGCGCCGACTCCATGGGGCCTGAGGGGGCCCGAGCCCCCTCAAAAATTCGTTGTGGGTGTGAGGAAAAAATGTGTCAGGCTTGTCGATTTTCCCCGGTGTGTCCAGATATCGACATTCGAGTTATGAGGGTTCTAATGTTGATCATATGGCTCTTTTAAAATGCTTAAAAAAGTTAAAGCTCACTACTAATTTCCCGGGACAAGATCCCCGGTTTGGGCCCCCCAATATTTTTCGTAAGTCGGCATCCCTGTTCGTCGCCTAAATAATGATGAAGTGGTTGAGGTCAAATGCAAAAAATATCAAAGGGAGTACAATATCAAATTAAAAATAAAAATATTAAACAACATTAACATAATTTGGGGTTACTGAGTACCCCGCACAGTCATGTAAGGGTTATTTACGTGAGGCGTTGCAGGGGGAGAGGGCAGGGGCGGTCTGGGGTGATTGGAGGCCCTGGGCTAGGGTTAATGATGATGCTCTACTTTCCGAAGGATATGGGTATCCTACTCCCGGAAAATCGTAGGATATTATATTCTCCGAAATGGATTTTTACGCTATTCTAGCTCTTAAAAACTAGATAAAAGTTAAAAAAGTACTTATTTTATTATAAAAATACAATGAAAGTGACAATTTCACAGCTAATATAGTTTAATTATGTAGTGTGGTTCTAAAATACATTTGGCGTTTTTTTCTTGAAACTGTACTGACATTTACAGAATGAAAAACTTTTAAAATAACCTTTTTGAATAACCTTTTCAAAAAAAGCATCCAGTTATCTTTTTTCTTCTGACAACTTCATTTTACTTATTTTTATGTAACTAATTTACGCGAAAACGTTGTAAATAAAGCAGCCAATGAAAACGTAGAGTTTAATAAATGCAAAACAATTTTTTTCAAAACAACCTGAGTGTTTTTTTATTACCCCTTTCATATACGCTTCACGATAAACGCGAGCGTTGTTAGGGCCCTGTCTCTGGGCCCATATTTCTACCCTTTTATTTAATAGATTGGTTCTTGTGTAGGTTGTTCCTTAGGTTGTGTCATTTTTTAGTTCAATGGTGTTAATTGATTTTCGGCATAAACTATTGATTTATGAAGCATCGAGCTGTTTCATATATTGTAAAATAAATGTTTTGGTCCATGAATTTGATTTTTGAGGAGCTTCTGCATATCAATTAGCCCCCTTCCTCCCATATATCGGGGTTGTGTTAGTCTCTCTTTTGCAGCCTTAGGGTGATGTAAATTTTATTTTGTGAATGATGTACGATTGTTTTGAAATTGATCTTTCTATGCCTGCTATTTCGGTTTTGGTCCAATAAATCTCTCCAAATGTATATGTAAACACAGATACCGCAAAAGTATTGATGGCTTTTCAAATACTGATGGAGACTCTCGCGGGGTGGTGCAGCACGCGAAGCAAGGTTTTCGGGTTGAACTCCGCGTCGATTCATCTTCAAGACGCCGGCGAAACTGTCGTCTTGAAGATGAATCGACGCGGAGGTCAACCCGAAAACCTTGCTTCGCATATTGATGGCTTTGATTGTATGTAGTGCATTTAATTCTGTTTTAAGAATGCATCTTAGCCTTTTATTCAATTCAGTCGTTAATTCCTTCTTGATATGTGTATTTATTTTATTATTATTATTTAATATATTTTCACATCATTTTTGCTGGTTTTCGGCGAGGTACGGGTATCACCAATCACATTCGTCTTTTTACTCTGTGTTGAAAAATTTTCTGACAATCTGGCAAGTATTTAAAATTCCTGCTTTTTGTATTGTAACAGACAAGGTTTTCGGCAGTCCAATAATTTGAAGACCTTGATGGATTGAATGAGGCACTGCTCCTGCGGCAGAGATAATTATTGTTATTATGTGTACTCTATGTGGTTTCCACAATCTCTTAATATCATTTTTAAGTTCTTCATTCTTTCCCATTTTGTGGGTGTAGGCTGTAGTGATATTATGCGAATTAGGTACGACGATGTCTATCAAGTACGTTTCATAATAAGTTTTATCTTACACTACTTTTTCAGGTCTATTGCTATGGTCTGTTTTATCGGTAATTATTGATCGGTCATAATGAATCTTACAGTGATCGTTTTCAAGGATGGTTTTAGGTGTGTACTCCTATAAAAAGGAACTCCATTCTCTATGAGTTTATACTTTAGAGCTAATTTCTGGTGGATGATGTTGCATATTTGATTGTGACGGTGCAGATAGTCTTTGTGGGATAAGTTAGTGCATCCACTTGTGATGTGCTGTATCGTCTCAGAGGCATTATCACATTTTCTGCATCTGTCATCCAATAAATTTGGTTTTTAAATATATATTTTTCATAATTTTTTGTTTTCACCACCTGGTATTGTACTGCGATCATAAATCCTTCTGTTTCTGGAAAGAGTTGCCCATGCCTGATCTATGCGTGCGATGCATTTTTATCGATTTCAGGGGCCTCCAGGACATGAGGGTGTCTTCCGTGAAGGGATTTAGCTCTCCATATTGACATTATAATGCCTATAGTAACCGTGGTTTTACTAATTTGCGCACTTTCGTCAGATAGATTTAGCGGTGTGTAATTATTGTCTGCGCCGCAGATAGTTCTCAGGACATCCGAGGTTGATTTCTTGCTAAAAAAAATGTTTACGTAACTGAGAAAGTTGTGAGTTATGCGGATTCTAAATGTCTACGATACCACTTCCACCAAATTTTCTGGGCAACGTGCTCCTCTCTATATTCGAGTTTTTATGGAGCATGTTTTTCTCTGTCATTTGGGACCGAATTTTTCTTTGTAGATCTGTTTGTGACCGTTTGATTATACCAAAGGAGTGTGTCAGGAGAGGGATGGCAAAGGTATTAATTGAATTAGTGAGGTTTTTGCTGTTTATTCCTTGCGAACAAGTTTCTTGATTCTATTTTGGAATTCAGTTGAAAGTTTTTGCTTTATCGCAGAGTGGTCTAGTCGTCTTGCTTGTTGGAATCCTAGGTATTTATATGTATCTCCCTCATCGATGGCCTCTATTATTTGTCCATCCTGCAGTGGAATATCATTATTATTAGATCCTGCATACAGCTTGAGATCGTCCATATAGAAAAGATGTTATAGAGTATGGCATCTTGGTTTTTTTCCTTTTATTTTGACTCCATATTGAGTATTATTCAGGAGGTTTGATAAAGGGTTTAGCGCAAGGCAGAACCACAACGCACTCAAAGAGTCACCCTGAAATATTCCCCGTTTGATTTTGATATTATTTGTCTGTAAAAGACCCTCGTCATTTTTTATGTGCAAAATAGTGCTCCATTTTTTCATCACGGTATGGAGACATTTGATAACTCCCGGGTGAATTTTATAGATATTTAGTACCTCAATAAGCCAGGAATTGGGAACAGAGTCAAAAGCTTTTTTGTGACCTATGTAGCAACTGTGTAGGTTCCTCTTCTTTCCTTGTATTTGTTTTAGAATTTTTGAATCAATTATTGTTCGTTGCACACTTTGCTTCCTCTGCTATTATTATTACTATCGATTGTTTTTTGTCTTGAGTGTTAACTTGCAGTGTGTTTTTGCATAAATTTTCATTTTGTCCTTTGTTCTTTGTTATTAATACAAATATGAATATGAATAAGTTCATCAAAACGTCGGAATTACTCTGAAGTCAAACAATAATTTCTGACCAGCACTCCTAAAAGGACTCAGCGTAGTTGAAGAAAACTGCGTGATAAATACAGTCTAAATTTTTCGGATTCTTCCCCAATGTCTTTACCACCAAATCAGTTTCAACACTTCTTTGCCATTTAAGTGAGTCATTCCCCTGTAAACAGTGCAGAGGTTTTGAAACCGGTTGGAAAATAAATACATTTATTTAAGTACTGAGCAACGCGACGCCCAGACTACTCAAGATAACATCGTAAACATTCCGTAATTTATTGAATCATGCATGTTTATTCATTATTCAATATGTACTTCCCACTTCATCACGTTTGGAATTGAACTTGGTTGTAGTGAATGATTAATTCGCGCCGCAGGCACCACCGTTGGTTGTGGAAGCTGCCGCGCCACCGTGCGCCCTAACACGTCGCATAATTACCGTCAGACGGCGAGTTCGCCGCCATTGAATTCTACCGTTGGAGCGATGTACGAATTACAATATATTAAGTTTGTAGCGTGTCAGTCTGTCCGCATTTTACGCAGTCAAACTTTTGGGTCTATCTCAATCGCACCAAGTGCAACAAGGAAGGGATTTGGTGCGTTGGACACAGAATTTCTGCAAAACTCTACTAACAGGTAACACAGGTGCAACACAATGACAGGCAAGAGCGCCACTACCATAGGTGTCAAGGTAACGGCTGGTAGCCCAGCAGAGTATACCTGGCCATGGAAGAGGCTGGTTGGCACTGCTAGTGAATGCATTTTAGTAATATAAACATATATGGTTGGAACACAATGTAATTGCAAACCAAGCCTCGGTTTAGTGGAGTAAACTGATAGGTGTGACACCGGTTATTGGGAGATCCGGATTCGAGTCCCGGCTGAGCAAAATCCATTTTACAGAAAATTTCATCCCAAAAGTAAATGACTATGTTCCCGTATGCGTGACTTTTTTAAAAGTCACTTGTTGCATGAAGTGCTTTGGATAAGGATACGTTTGACTAAGATGATTAGTAATTAAATTGTCTTTTGTATGAATGATGTAAGAGAAATGGATGCAACATATTAATGTGGCTTACCATTGTTTCCTGGATAATTTAATACATTTAAGATCTATTTCAATTTATTTTTTAATCAAAACTTTATTAATCAATTACATGAGCTGTTCATGATCACATCAAATGTCACGAGAAAAGACAAGTATTCAGATGTACCACATTTCAGCTAAGTTTGAAATGTTAACTTACCTCTTACCTGTTAGGGACGACATTTTTCTCTAAGAAACAGCCATCAGTACTTAATAGCATTAGATTGGTTTGATTTCAAGGTTAAGTTTTCTTTTTCATGCTATAATCATAGTTAATAAAATACTTTAAGTTCTGGTGCAAGACAAAGAGGCAGTTTGACCTAGTGCATAGTTGATCCAAAGCCAAAGAATGAGTGAATACATTCTCCAATGAAAAAAAGTGGTTATACTATCGTTCGATTGAGGCTTCGTCATATTATTAGCGACTTTTGTGGATACCAATATTCTAAAATATGGGTTTGCGCTGACCTTTATAGTAAGAGAGTTAGTGTCAATAGAGTTGGAGTATTTTCTCTCTATTCCTATCTATGTAGCAATATCCATCTACCTCACTCACTAACACGAAGCGAAAAAGTGATAAGAGTACTCTCAAGCCACATTCATGGCAACTTAGGTTCATTTAATAAAAGTCAGGTGGAACTATATGAACTATTTTATTTAACACACACAATATAAGAACACTGCAAACTGTAACCAGAGAATAATGCAGGTAAAAGTGGATGGGGAAGGAAGAAAATTGGATTTTCGATATAGAATGAAGTATAGTATGACTTATGTGGAGTTGAGAATGTTGGAAGGGGAACAGGCTTGTGTTATTAACGACATACGCACTTTGAAAACTTGCTCTCAAACAGTAGATTACAAAAAAAAACTACACTCAAAACACTCCGGTCTTCAAATCGCAATCAGCGTTAAGAAATTATTGAAAATGATATACCAGCACCTGATCAAGAGCACAACTTTCAATTACGCCGAAAAAAATTGATCAATGTTCCAATTGTCCTGTAAATCTCAATTCATCGACGTCATATTTCTCAGTCATAAAAAATCAAAATTAGATTTCATTGATTTATAAACAATTTAATGCATAAAAATCAATATGAGCTCATGAGGAGAAAAACAATTCTCACTGAAATGCTAGATTGAAAGACAAAAAAAAACGTCCGCAACACAATGACACTTGATGATGCAACCTTAATGTCTCTGTGTTTGATGTAAGAAATTCGATCACTGATCATCAATTATCGAACAAATCGCAATTCCCGGGCAAACACATCATAAACCAATGATCACTATTATGAGAAATCAAGTTGAAGCGTCGCTAAAAAGTCCGATCTCCCGTGGTTCGCACCGCAGGCCTGATGCGACCCCTGTGGTCAACGGATACCTTAT
The DNA here is from genome assembly GCF_921293095.1 of Ischnura elegans. Taxonomy (NCBI): domain Eukaryota; kingdom Metazoa; phylum Arthropoda; class Insecta; order Odonata; family Coenagrionidae; genus Ischnura; species Ischnura elegans. The sequence goes on from NC_060252.1 coordinate 88,932,538, forward strand.
CTTCTTGCCTCCCAATAGCAATTCCTATGAGTCCAGAATCCACTTCCCTTCCAGGATGGGAAGGACCGAAGCCGTAGATGTCTGACTGCGGACCTGGAGGCCCTCTAAGGCCAGAGGGCCCTGCGTATCCCTTAGCATTCTGACGAAGACTGAGTTGATGCGGGAATGAATTCGCCGCTACTGGTTTCTCGGTGGTGGAATCTGAAGAAGGCAGCATTCTCTGGTCGTCTATGGATGAGTCTGCTCGGGAAACGATGAGCAGAGTCACGGCCGCGAGAAGGAGCGCAAACTTCACCATATTGCTTTGGGGACTATAGCGTTGTTGAATGAGAAACTTGCGTGAATGGGTTAGGAGATATATAATGCCTCCCCACACCAGTTTCTTGTACTCTCATTCCTATGCTCTTATCCGCTTTCCCGTCGAGAGGCGCAAAAATAAAACTCGAGGAAATGGGGAAATGTGATGAGTAAATGGATGATTCATATAAATTTTTATCTCAATCGGTGAGTCATCACTTTTCCCATACTCGAGCTACTTATGTCAGTGGTTGGCGACGGCTCACTCAACGCCGAATTTCCTTTCAACTCGGGAGGTAATTTGATATAAAAACTTAAAGAGAATCACCTACTAAAAATTTCTTTGCTTTCTTCCATCGGGCGCAATGGATCTGACGGGCGCAGCGCAAATTTATTTTCATTTAATTCTCCACGTCACTAGACGGAATAGACCAAGGGTCTTCAACTCGCGGCCCCCGGGCCTCATTCGGCCCACCGGCTAATTTCTTGCGACCCCTAAATCCTAAATAAAATGCAGTAGATTCCGGTTAATGGGCCCACCGGTTACTTGGGGCAGCCGCTTAATTGGGGCACATCTTGAAGAACAGAACCCAATAGAGTAATATCCCTGAGTATTCTCTGCGTAATTGGGACAGTATGCCGCTCTTTGGGCCATTAGTTGGCGACATTGGCTCTATCCTTGCGATGAAATTAAATTTTTTTGGTTTCAGAATACTGGTTTTTTTTTATTCCCACCTTTGATTTTCTCTAATTTTCACTAGTGTTCCAGTTCTTGCCCTATTCTTAAAATCTTGTTGTTATACTATCCGTAAGAGGATACGCAACCTGTTTCCCGGCCATGACACCTCATTGAACATAGTGTCTAAGAGGAGAGGATTCCTGTGGCGGTAGATGGGCTTATGGATGATAGAATGAGCCCTATATAGTGAGAAAGAAGTGGCGACACCTGTAATGAGGAAAAACGATCGAGTAATGGCCAATTTTTAGGGTTTACAGGCTCATGTCGAGCAGGGGAGACTGGTCGAGATGAGCAATTTTGCTTACCAGAGCTTTTTGTTTTCGATGCCTAGAACAAAATTTAACTGCCTCATGTGGTCTATCCCCTAACCCTCTTCCCACTGTACAATTAAGCTATCCCATTGGAAGATTACAACGTTTCTTCGTTCGTTCCTCTTTTTCCAATCCCCATCTCAGCAATTGACGCATGCACGGAAGTCATGGTGGACCAGCTGGGATAATGATTTAGCACGAAAATTGGTAAAGGTTCTTCATGTACTTGGTGCCTACTCGTACGGCACATTCTAATTGCTAATGTGAGTTAAAAAATAATCAGTTGGAATTTCTGCCTTCAAACACAACATACTTGGTGCGACCAGTGGATATGGGGATAATTAAAAATTGAAAACATTTAACCGTAGGAAATTAGTTATAATATTATAGAATCTATAGAATATTTCTGACATCGTCATCCACCGCCAATGAAGTAAGCTCAAAGATGAACATTTTGCAAGTAATTATATTTCTAGCTGAATGCTGGTCAGACGTCACCTGTTAAACAATTCCAAATTGCTTTTCCCATTGCGGTTTCAAACATTCCTACACAGTTTTTAACATTACAGCAGAATCTGATCGCGAAATCAACTCTTAACTTTACCAAATAACAAGCCATGAGAAGTTCGAAAATATCGACTGCAATTTGGACCAATGAAAACAGTGAAGTTGATTTTGCTAAAAACCATATTATACAGGCAACAATGTGAAGCTGATGGTTAGGATAGTGATGGAAATGAAATCGCACCTATGCGTAGCCGAGTGGCATCTCAGGATGAAAGGAGGTTCATTGAGGGGTTATGACTCTTCTTCATGCAAAAGGCGATGAAGGTATCCCAATGTCGTCATTAGATTTCCATACCAACTGTATCCGTATGTCGAGCATGACGAGAAGGCAGCAGAGTGCATTAGACAAATTCCCCAGACGAGGAGATTTGATTTGAACAGCAAGTACTCTGCATGTTCATAACTATATGAAATATTTAGGAATCATATTTTCTTAACTAAACAACCGTGATTTTTTTCTTTAATAGGACTTACAAAGTACTTGTTAGTAAAAGGCAATCATCCAGCGTCGCCCGAGGCTGTGAAAATATTTGCTACTAAATTTGATTTAATTCTAAAAAAATATAATAAATTAACTAAACTAGCTGGTTTATTAAACAAATTAATATTTCAATACACTTTATTTACATTATAAAATTTTTTTAGTCTTCTTTCTACCATTTCAACGCTTCTTATGCCCATACACGAGATAGTTCGCCGAGATGTGTCCCCATTAACCGGAATCTACTTTTAATACGAAACAAATATCGACATTCTCGTCAAAAATATACAATGTAAAAAATCGCATGGATTGATTAAACTATTTAACCAATAAAGATTATTGCGCTTGGAAATTAGGTTTTTCTTATTTATTTAATTGGCGTGGTGGTAAAATAACGTGGAATAATGTGAAATGAAACCTCCGGACGATGTGAAATCAATTTTTGGCCCTTGCATGATAAACGGTTGAAGACCCCTGGCATAGACTCTTGACGCTCATAGTAGTTGTTTGTTTTGACACACCCTAAGCACTATGCCTTTACGATTTTCGCATTTATGCCGACAGATCAGTGGCAGAGTATTTAGCATTATGAATCAAAATAATAGCACAATGAAGAAAAAATTGCTTAATTTGCCAAATAACTTAGCAAAATAAAGAGTAATGATCCTACCAGTGACGGACCTAAAGAGCCTGTTGCCTCCCTCCCCCTTGAATCGAGACACACACTACATGAAATCACGTGAGTGAGTCAGTGAGTTATCAATAATGGGTCTCATAGTGTTTCAATTGCACCATTTTATCGGTTTAGATTACATTCTTATATTAGTTAAGATAGTTTTACATGGAACGTTTTGCGATTTAGCTGAACCATCCCAAATTGGACCTTACTCCTCGGTCCACATTAAGGCCCACTCCCTTTCATTCTACCAATAGATCCTATTCTCGTCTTTCCCCTCTCCCGCTTACTCGCAGAAGGCGCTTGCTTCATTTAGATGTTAAAGTGCAAAGTGCTATACGGATAAAATCCCACATATGGTTGGAACTGGAAGTGGCGAATGACCTTAATAACATCATTGCTTTAAATTATATGCCTATGCGTAGGCAGCTTGCTTTGTAGTCCTGATAACTTTAAATTAGCTTTTATCTTAACTTTACCCGGTTTGCACAGGAAATGGTACTTTTCGGTACTTTCGGTTGCTAAAAAAGTAAAATAAGATTCTGTTTTAATTCCTGCAGCTAATTTGTAAAGCAGCTGTCCATTTAGTAATTGATTAACTGTAGTTTCCGTAATGGCGGTGCGGTTAGGCAAACCTTCCTGTTCCAGCTCGTTCTTAATTATTACCCGATACCGCTCTATAGCTATCTTTCGACTGATAACAAAACAAGGTATTCCATTTTAGCTGGGTTATCAAAGAATTATCTTTATGGGATTTATTCAAAGACATATGAGGGGCTGAGAAGCCCAAGGGCACAAGGGATATTCTTCCTAAACCTAGTTAGGTTCCAAAATTGATAAAAGAAATATTCAAAAACTTGGTGGCGAAGGGATACCAGTAATTCTCTGTTCCGTTCTGAAATCGAGTGGCGAATCTATATAGACTGCTAAATATCTAGTTGATCTTATTTCTTTTTTTCGCAAAATTTCTTTTCTTGACTCTGCTAAGAAAAAATCATTAGTACCCCTTGGCTTCTCACACCCAAATATAAAAAGTAAGCGGTAAAATTTATTTTCTTATTTAAGAAGCATTTATTACACACACATTTGGTCAGTTAAGTGAATGAGTTTAAAAACCAACCTTTCCCAAACAACCGAGAATTTCTTGTGTTAAGTGAAAGCTATGATCTGGATGGTATTTGTTACGAAAGGATCTTGTGAAAGAGCAAAGTTCATAGTTTATAATCAGAATTCACCACATCGTTGTTGCATCGGAGTCAAAATCCATTACTTGACCGAAAAGAAGCACATCACTAGCACCATTTGTTAATTTTTTCACTCCAGTGAGTTGAACCTACGGGGACGTGGTCTTCCTCTAACATCAACAATCACAGTAGGCCTAGGAGTAGTTCGCCCGTCGGTGAAATGCTGATTGCCATTACCACTTGTTGAGGGGAACCCACTATTGCCCGATGGTATCTGGCGCTGCCATCTTCGAATTGCTTGAGTATTCGCGATTTGGAACCAGATTCCGGTAGCTCTCTTAGACAAGACGTGCGGCGACTGCATTCCGCGCATCCCGGTTTGTCCACTCTCAGTGCCCGAGGACGAAGTAAGTCCTCCCTGGGGAACCGCTGAGAGCTCCACCTCAGCCAATGGCAGCAGGAAAACCGCGGCGAGGAGTAAGAATGCCAACCGGTCCATCTCGCGATGTCGTCTTCGAATGCTGGAGTAGGATACTGAGAGGATTATCAAGCGGCGGGAAGTTTTTATTTGATCCTCCGCAGTTATCTTTGTGGCCTCCCTTCTCTGAATCCAACTTGAAAATTTTCCTCTTTCCTCGTGCTAATCTTAGACCGTCGTCATCTATTTGTTATGATAACGTGAAGAATAACGCCGATAAGCACATTATTATTACTCATTTTCGCTCGTCTGCGGTCTTTCCTGGTCACTGAAGGGGACATCTATTAATTACGTGAGGAGTTTAGGGGATAAAGGGGGTCAATTCGATTATCACCAACATAGAGCATAAGGGGAGGGGGTCCTGGCTGGGGGTCACCTAGAATTTCGTTCGGAGGGGGGGTCAAAACCAGGGGGGAAAATGTTTGAAAAACAGGGTGCTAAGTGGAAGGTTTTTAACTAATTCTAACTCTATACATAATCGAAAAAATTTCACTTGCTATAGACATCTTTTGTAAATTCATGGTATTCCAATTTTTTTGTCTTCTTTTTCACTTCTTATTTCGTGATATGAAGGCAAGGAAAGCAGTAGGCATGGACAATATCCCATGTGAGCTTCTGAAGAATCTAGGCATGGAAGGTGAGAAAAGGTTTTTCGTACTAGTGCGCAGGATCTATGAGGAGGGATGCTGGCCGGAAGATTTCGTGAAGGCGGTTTTAATTCCGCTACCGTTAAAGAAGAAAGCTGTGGAATGCGGAGATTATAGGTCTATTAGCCTAATATCGCATGCGGCGAAAGTGGTGCTGAGGATATTGAACAGACGAATGGAGGCGAGGGCAAACGAGTATTTGGGCGAAGATCAGTTTGGTTTCAGAAAAGGGAAGTCAACTCGTGGTGCAATAGCAATAATGAAGTCCCTCGTGGAGAGAAACCTAGAATATGACCAGGACGTATATGTGTGTTTCGTGGATTTTGGAAAAGCGTTTGATAGGGTGAACTGGGTAAAGTTAATGGATATTCTCAAGAGAATAGGTGTAGATTGGAGTGATAGACGACTAATTCGTAATTTATATATGGCCCAGACTGCGCAAGTGAGGGTAGCGGACGGAGAATCTGGGTGGGCAAGCATTGGCCGAGTTGTGAGACAAGGCTGTCCTCTATCGCCGCTGCTCTTTAACGTGTACGCTGAAGAGATGGTAAGGGAAACGTGGGATGAGTTAGAAGCTGGAATAAAAGTGGGAGGATACTAAGAGGATTATCAAGCGGCGGGAAGTTTTTATTTGATCCTCCGCAGTTATCTTTGTGGCCTCCCTTCTCTGAATCCAACTTGCAAATTTTCCTCTTTCCTCGTGCTAATCTTAGACCGTCGTCATCTATTTGTTATGATAACGTGAAGAATAACGCCGATAAGCACATTATTATTACTAATTTTCGCTCGTCTGCGGTCTTTCCTGATCACTTAAGGGGACATCTATTAATTACGTGAGGAGTTTAGGGGATAAAGGGGGTCAATTCGATTATCACCAACATAGAGCATAGAGGGTCTTGGCTTGGGGGGGTCACCTAGAATTTCGTTTGTGTGGGGTGGTCAAAACCAGGTGGTCAAGATTTCCACTGAAGTCTCAGTGGAAATATTGTATTTTTTGCAATTATTTTTTTAATAATATATAAAATCAACTGATTTTGGGCATTACTTGGTGGTACGATGAAATTTTCATGGTGAAACAAAACCCAGTACAGTTCCACACACTTAATTATTATTAGCTGTCAACTAGTTTCGACGTCTTATCGACGTCATTATCAAGTCTTCATTTCTAGTTTTTAATGTATTTCTAGACTACGATCTTAGTAATCTCAAGTAATAGTCTTAGCGCATGTTGAATAAAAATAATTTTTAATTAGTTTTTTTCACTAAATCCAATGCAGTGGAGCATAGATAAACGAATTCACACTAAAAAACACATTTTGAACAATCGCACGTGAGAGTAGAGGGAAGGAAGATAAATTTCACTAATTGTAAGTGGGGGGAGAGGGTACAAAAATCGCCAAAATCGCCTTTCATGACTAATGGACGCCCCCTTACCAGTTCTAAAATTTGTGTTGAAGTCTATGACGTAACACCATATCTCACTCCGTTGTTGAGATAAACAATTCATGTAATAGTGAAATTGCACGATTTGGCCGAAATTTAAAGTGCTCAGATTGGCCAGATAATTATCATTACCAATTACAATTGGTTTATCGACGTAACACGTGGTCTAGATTCAAAGAATGACACTTTATAAAAACTGATTTTTTTTCATCCAGAAAATAGGAGTATGGATACACTTGGAAACACTGTAATCCATAGAAAATTAAGTGTTTTGACACTTTTCCCAGGTTTTCAGACGATTTTAGTGGTGGTCAACTCAATTAATGTATGTTTTATGTAATCTCGTTCACCCCAAAAATCTGTATAAATCAGTCTATCACTCACTCAGTGATCTAAAGTGGGTTTTACGGTATTTTGACTAGCTTTGGCTCGCAGATTCAACGCTCGTTGCTATGGTAACTCTGCCAGTTCTTACAATTTTTGTCTGCCGTTTTTTACTCAAGGTTGCTTTTTTATCATATAATTAGATTAGAAATAGACAATAGTTCTGCTTACACTAATAGAACGGGTGAAAAGTATATAGAGTACAATATAAAATTATTTTTTCATAAAAAATGAAGTTCTCCTAAGGAACTAAAAAAAAGATGCCTGGTATATTCCACTATAACATTCAAATTATAAGTGAGATCATGGTATTATAAAATTACGAAATAGAATTAACTACATTTTATTTCTTTTTAATTTATTTGGCATATCTATGTATTAAATGTTAAAGGGGAACATGCAGCCAACGCTTTTCGTTGTACATGGCGCAAATAATTTAGGGACTCTGTCAAACCCATAGAATATTAATTTTTCTCATAAAAACATTGTTTTGAGGATATTTGCGTTTTTTTAAGTGGTCACAAAAACATTTCTTTCTTCGTAGAGTTGTCCAAATGTAAACAAGCCAAGAAGAATTTGACTTGTCAAAAAATACAATGTACACTTCCTCTCTTATCATTCTCATCTTTTTGTTTTAGCTCCTTTCTCTTCTTTTCCCCTTTTACTTTATCGTTTCTGCTACCATTTATTTGCATAAAAATTAGGTGTAAACGTTCTCTATTCCTGTTATCAACATTAGCTGAAGTCATGTAAATATAAGTTGAAGATAAGTGAATATGTACCATTCTCCTTCCTAATAATGATAGCAGCGACGCCATCGGATTTTGACAGCTAATTTTTGAACTAATCTCCATATTTAATTTTAAACCAATTGATAGACAGAAAATAGAAAATTTGAAATTGAAAAATTTCCCAGGTTTACAGATGGTTTTAGAGGGGGATATTTTTATGAATTTTTGTCGTATCTCGCCTCGTTCACCCTGGACATTTGTATGAGTAAGCGAGTCAGTGAGCTATCAATAATGAGTTTCATAGTATTTAGATTACACTATTCTATCGGTTTAGATTACACTCTTATATTAGTTAAGATAGTTTTACATGGAACGTTTTGCGATTTAGCTGAATCCTCCCAAATTGGACTTTTCTCCTCAGTCCACATTAAGGCCCACTCACTTTCATTCTATCAATAGATCCTATTTTTCTCGTCATTACCCTCTGCCAAAACATTGTACCTGGACCAAAAGATCGTATCCCGCAGGCACTATGCGAAGGCGTGTACACAGTGCCATGCTCCTGCGGAAAATCATATGTTGGCGAAACATGCCGAGGAATGGCGACAAGGATGAAGGAGCATGTGAGAGCTACCAATAAAAAACAACTGCACTTGTCAGCCATTGCAGAGCATGTTTGGAGTGAGGCCGGCCATAACATAACGGCCATAATTTGAATTCGAAAAAGCGAAGATAGTGGCAAAAGAGAGTCGCTACTACCCAAGGCAAATCAGGGAAGCAATTGAAATTCACAAAAGACAAAATATTAACAGGGACAACGGCTACCCAATCAGCAACGTTTGGAAGAGAGTTCTGACCAATCAGCGCACAGGAGGAGATCGGCCAGTGCTATATAAGACGGCAAAAAATGAAAACTTCTCACCTTCGACCTGAAGACGGAAGCAGGATGGCTTCCGAAACTGTAGTCAACCATAAACGACAGACGCGGCTGGAGAACCCGGAAATTAGCAGTCATCGTGAACAACGCCGCGGAAACCTACGCACGAATTCCCCTCTCCCACTTACTCGCAGAAGGCGTTTGCTTTATTTAGATATTAAAGCGCAATGTTCTATATGGCTATAATCCCACATCTGGATGAAACTGAAAATGGCGAATGACCTTAATCACATCATTTTTTTTTAATAATACGACTATTCGGAGCCAGCTTGCGTTTTAGTCCTGATGACTTTAAATTAACTTTACCCAGTTTGAACAGAAAATGTTACTCGTGAGTTCATACGTCCTCTGATTTCTATCATCAATCACCTTCTGACTCGTGACACTTGTTAAAAGGTTAGCGGCAATTTTATGGCGGATCTATGGTTGGGTACTTTGTCCTCTCCCCTCCCCCCCCCCATTGGGTCGTAACACACTATAGATAAAATCGAAATTTTTGGAAGGTTGCCACTTTTTACCAAAGTATTTTGCTAAATTTTCCGATATATTTACCTACTTTAACGAATTTAAATACAAATTTACTCTAAAATTATGACCTAATTGATACAATTTTGGTATGTTACAATCCAGTGCCAGATCCAAAGAGAGGGTAGGTGGGCTTTAGTTTCCTTGGGTATCCTATTTACACTAGATGGAATGGTAATTTTGTTTGGACCCCCACTACTGGCTGGGATGTTGCCCCCACTCCCTCGTCCCTATCCTATATTCGCCATTGAATCCTATAGAATTCACATGCAGAAATATATTACATATAAGAATACTTAATAAATAGTATAAAGAATACTCTAAACCACACAATGCTGGATCAGGCTGGGAACGTATGACAGCGTGTAAAGGGGTTTATGCAGTGGCGTAACTAGGAATAGGCTTTGGGGGAGGATGGGATGGGCGGGGTAAGGACCCCCTCCCCCAGGCATACGGAATTTTTTTGAAAAATCACATGCCTAGAAATAAATTTTACATTATTTTGTCACTAAAAATGTAGCTTTAAGTAGATACTGTTTTTATATCAAAACTAGGAAATAGTTTAAAATGTTTTTTTTTTCTCCCTGAGGCGTTGGGGGGGGGGGGATCTATCCCATCATCCCCCCCGCCCCATTGTTACGCCACTGGCTTTATGCATATGCAAAGCGTTATTGAAGTGTTGGACTGCATTAAGAATGGTGATTTAAACTTTGAAGTTGTACCTTTGAGCCATGCTAAGAGTAAATACGGTTTTTTCGCTGGCACTTTGTGCCTGAACTCACTTTGTCAGCAATGCAGATATTTCGCCGGAGGTAAGGTTAATAACCTTGTGTTCGTGAAGTGATTCCCCTTCCAAAACGCTGCATGAAACGGGCGACTTTGTTCGCAGTCACGCTCTCGGATTAAAAGTTATATACACCAAGGATGAAATCGCCATGAAAAAATATCTGGCTTTACTGGGGTACGAACCTCACGATCAAGAGATCGCATGATAGAAAAACGTTCGACGACCCGCACTGACCGAACACCTCACGGCTGAGCATGGCATAAGTATCTACGGCGTGAAAGTCATGTCGAGTTATAGAATTCACGGAATGCGGGTATTCCGAAAGGGGTTAGAAAAAAGGAAAACACTCCGCAAACAGTTTTCACAGGGAAATTGGGCAGAATATGAGAAATGCATGGCTTTTGAAAGACAGAATTTTCTAGAGGAAATAGTGCACCCACTCACAACCTTCACGCGACACACCAAAAAAAACACATAAATAACTGATACCAGTGGTGTAGCCATGAGGGGTCAAAGGGGGCGCGTGCCCCCCTCTCCAAAACATTTTATTTTAGTAAAAAAATATTAGCATAAAAATGTTTTTATAATTAATTCTCCTTTTATTTGAGAAAACAATAAGTAACTAAGTTTCTTCTTTGAGTAAAAGTTATTGATTATATTGATAAGATTTCTAAAAAATATCAATGTTGTAAGATTAATTTGACACTTTTATATGCCTATTACGTTAAAACAAAGCAGCTTCCCGACGACCCAACAAATGTGTAATTTCAAGTGCCAAAATATCATAATATGTGATTTCTAGAGACAAAAATGTTTACATCTTCCCCAGAGAGAGGTTTCACCCTTCTGATCCCCCACACATCGTCATATGAACTAGCTACGCCTCTGCCCGTTGCAACGAGCAGTGGGACCGTTTTATCGATTAGCGGAGGGGAAACCCACCATCCTGATGGAAGACCCACGACAACGCGGATCTACTAAAAACTAATTTAACATAAACATGTATGGTGACACATTTAAGCTATTGATCTCATAGAACTGGTCTTTGAATAATGTTCAACGACCCATGTATTGTTCATGCATGCTTACGAAACATCCTGATGTGAGTGATTCTCTCGGTAATGTTTCCTAGAAGAAACTGAAGTGATATAATATAGTTTTTTCACCGCTAAAATGAATCCAAAGGAATTGCTTTCGTCACGTAATTAGCGTTTCTAAGACGGCAAACTACCGGCATCATGCGCTTATCGTGGTCAACCATCCGCCATTAAGACTCTTCGTGCGGTGCTTTGTGCCGCTTCCGTTACAAAATAAATTCTATTTCACTTTAGACTTGCATGGACTGACGAACGTAATATTTTGCAGTATAACCAAGATATAATTGTCAAAACAATTACTGAATTTTTTAAGAGTATTCTATACTTGTTGAGTTGCGTGCCCCAGTAATATTTTCTGCATAGGTTAAGCTAGTGGATATACGCGGTTTTTCTCGGGGAAGTAAAATATTTTACTTTGATTGCTTTAAAATAACATAACACTGAACATCCAAGTCGCTGCATTTTGATATCTTTTGACAAGATAAGTTATCAGTCAGCTACTCTTACCATTAAAAATGAACGGTTGCTGCAAAAGTAAAATAAGATTCTGATTTTAATTCCCACGGGTAATTTGAAAAACAGTTCTCCAGATATTAATTGATCAACTGTGAAGCTTTCTCCTTTATGGCGGTGTGGTTAGCAAACCTTGAAACTCCATCTTCCTTCTCATTTATTACCTGATGCCGCTCTGTAGACATCATTCGATTGGGAACAAAACTCGGTATTCAATTTTAGCTGGTTTATCGAAGAATTAACTTTATGGGATTTATCCAAAGACATATTATAAAAATTAAGGAGTAAAATTTATTTCCTTATGTTAGAAACATTTATTACACATCCATCAGGTCTGATGAGTGAAAGACTAAAAAACTACCGAGAATCACTGGTATATAGTGAAAGGTATGATCTTGATGATTTTTGTCATGCAAGGCTTTTGTTAATAAAGCAAAGTTCCTGGTTTATAATCAGAATTCACCACATCGGTGTTGTATCGGTGTCAAAATCCACAACTACACCAAAATGTAGCACATCACTAGCAGTGGCGGATCCAGGATAGGGATCGCCCCCCACTCCCTATAGATCCGCCATTGATCACTGGTACCATTTGGTAATTTTTTCACCCCTGTTAGTTGAGCGTACGGGGCCGCCTTCTTCCTCTTCCGTCTACCGACACTCTATTTCTGGTATTATAGTTGAATCGTCCATTGACAAAATGTCCATTTCCACCATTTCCCCTATTACGATTACGATTCTGACTATATCGGTTGGACCCATTAGACCTGGTCGAGCTCTGACGTCGCGTTCTTCGAATTTCTTGTGGATGTACGAACCAGATACCGGGAGATCTCTTAGACAAGGCGTGCGGCGACTGCAGTCCGAGCTTCTCCCCGGCTGTTCCCCCCTCAGTGCCCGAGGACGGAGTAAGTCCTCCCTGGGGAACAGCTGAGAGCTCCACCTCAGCCAATGGTAGCAGGAAAACCGCGGCGAGGAGTAAAAAGGCCAACCGGTACATTTCGCGATGTTGTCTTTGTATGCTGGAGTAGGATACTGAGAGGATTACCCAGCGGCGGGAAGTTTTTATTTGATCCTCTGTAATTATCTTTGTGGCCTACCCTCTCTGAATCCAACTGGCATATTTCCCTTTTTCCTCGTGCCACTCCTAGACCGTCGTCATCTATTTGTTATGCTAACGTGAAGAATAACGCCGACAGGCTCATTATGATTACTCGCTTTCGATCGCCTGCGTCTTTTCCGGGCCACTTAGGGGTCATCCATGATATCCGTGACTGTGCCTAGAGAACGTATGCGAACGACTGCGAGGAGAATTTCATGTACCTCATTTATAATTCATAAATTATGCGTTGCATTTTAGTCTTTCGTGTAGTTCGACATCATGAGTCATTTTTAATTATATAATGTCTTGTTTTGTATAATACAAGATATTATATCATTAAAAATAATGCAAATTATCATCCCGAGGAGTACCTATGTGAGAAGGTGGAGTCTATACTGGTCGGTAGATACAGCGACACACATTTCACTACGGGTGTGGTAATATTTACTTTAACGGCTGTAGCGCTGCGATGAGGAAGGCAAGGGGAAACCACCACATTATCATCCCGAGGCGTCGCATATGAAGAAGAGCCGATGCCCTTTTTCCCGGGATAATGAGAGGCATAATTGTTGGTATCATTTAAATGGTCTATCTTTTTTAATTGAGTGGAGAGCTACGTCAAACCAATATTAGTCATTGAAGTTATAATATAATAAAACTTATTGGATACAATTTTTATCCCTGCACTCAATACAACAAACAAGTTAATTTTTTCTTCCCGCCAACAGCTGGGCGGGGTAATTCAGTTGCCCCACAAATAAAAGTTGGAGTTTTCACAAACAATTTAAATCTAAAAAAAACGTTCGTCGTCAGTTGCGCCGACTCCATGGGGCCTGAGGGGGCCCGAGCCCCCTCAAAAATTCGTTGTGGGTGTGAGGAAAAAATGTGTCAGGCTTGTCGATTTTCCCCGGTGTGTCCAGATATCGACATTCGAGTTATGAGGGTTCTAATGTTGATCATATGGCTCTTTTAAAATGCTTAAAAAAGTTAAAGCTCACTACTAATTTCCCGGGACAAGATCCCCGGTTTGGGCCCCCCAATATTTTTCGTAAGTCGGCATCCCTGTTCGTCGCCTAAATAATGATGAAGTGGTTGAGGTCAAATGCAAAAAATATCAAAAGGAGTACAATATCAAATTAAAAATAAAAATATTAAACAACATTAACATAATTTGGGGTTACTGAGTACCCCGCACAGTCATGTAAGGGTTATTTACGTGAGGCGTCTCAGGGGGAGAGGGCAGGGGCGGTCTGGGGTGATTGGAGGCCCTGGACTAGGGTTAATGATGATGCTCTACTTTCCGAAGGATTTGGGTATCCTACTCCCGGAAAATCGTAGGATATTATATTCTCCGAAATGGATTTTTACGCTATTCTAGCTCTAAAAAACTAGATAAAAGTTAAAAAAGTACTTATTTTATTATAAAAATACAATGAAAGTGACAATTTCACAGCTAATATAGTTTAATTATGTAGTGTGGTTCTAAAATACATTTGGCGTTTTTTTCTTGAAACTGTACTGACATTTACAGAATGAAAAACTTTTAAAATAACCTTTTTGAATAACCTTTTCAAAAAAAGCATCCAGTTATCTTTTTTCTTCTGACAACTTCATTTTACTTATTTTTATGTAACTAATTTACGCGAAAACGTTGTAAATAAAGCAGCCAATGAAAACGTAGAGTTTAATAAATGCAAAACAATTTTTTTCAAAACAACCTGAGTGTTTTTTTATTACCCCTTTCATATACGCTTCACGATAAACGCGAGCGTTGTTAGGGCCCTGTCTCTGGGCCCATATTTCTACCCTTTTATTTAATAGATTGGTTCTTGTGTAGGTTGTTCCTTAGGTTGTGTCATTTTTTAGTTCAATGGTGTTAATTGATTTTCGGCATAAACTATTGATTTATGAAGCATCGAGCTGTTTCATATATTGTAAAATAAATGTTTTGGTCCATGAATTTGATTTTTGAGGAGCTTCTGCATATCAATTAGCCCCCTTCCTCCCATATATCGGGGTTGTGTTAGTCTCTCTTTTGTAGCCTTAGGGTGATGTAAATTTTATTTTGTGAATGATGTACGATTGTTTTGAAATTCATCTTTCTATGGCTGCTATTTCGGTTTTGGTCCAATAAATCTCTCCAAATGTATATGTAAACACAGATACCGCAAAAGTATTGATGGCTTTTCAAATATTGATGGAGACTCTCGCGGGGTGGTGCAGCACGCGAAGCAAGGTTTTCGGGTTGAACTCCGCGTCGATTCATCTTCAAGACGCCGGCGAAACTGTCGTCTTGAAGATGAATCGACGCGGAGGTCAACCCGAAAACCTTGCTTCGCATATTGATGGCTTTGATTGTATGTAGTGCATTTAATTCTGTTTTAAGAATGCATCTTAGCCTTTTATTCAATTCAGTCGTTAATTCCTTCTTGATCTGTGTATTTACTTTATTATAATTATTTAATATATTTTCACATCATTTTTGCTGGTTTTAGGCGAGGTACGGGTATCACCAATCACTCTCGTCTTTTTACTCTGTGTTGAAAAATTTTCTGACAATCTGGCAAGTATTTAAAATTCCTGCTTTTTGTATTGTAACAGACAAGGTTTTCGGCAGTCCAATAATTTGAAGACCTTGATGGATTGAATGAGGCACTGCTCCTGCGGCAGAGATAATTATTGTTATTATGTGTACTCTATGTGGTTTCCACAATCTCTTAATATCATTTTTAAGTTCTTCATACTTTCCCATTTTGTTGGTGTAGGCTGTAGTGATATTATGCGAATTAGGTACGACGATGTCTATCAAGTACGTTTCATAATAAGTTTTATCTTACACTACTTTTTCAGGTCTATTGCTATGGTCTGTTTTATCGGTAATTATTGATCGGTCATAATGAATCTTACAGTGATCGTTTTCAAGGATGGTTTTAGGTGTGTACTCCTATAAAAAGGAACTCCATTCTCTATGAGTTTATACTTTAGAGCTAATTTCTGGTGGATGATGTTGCATATTTGATTGTGACGGTGCAGATAGTCTTTGTGGGATAAGTTAGTGCATCCACTTGTGATGTGCTGTATCGTCTCAGAGGCATTATCACATTTTCTGCATCTGTCATCCAATAAATTTGGTTTTTAAATATATATTTTTCATAATTTTTTGTTTTCACCACCTGGTATTGTACTGCGATCATAAATCCTTCTGTTTCTGGAAAGAGTTGCCCATGCCTGATCCATGCGTGCGATGCATTTTTATCGATTTCAGGGGCCTCCAGGACATGAGGGTGTCTTCCGTGAAGGGATTTAGCTCTCCATATTGACATTATACTGCCTATAGTAACCGTGGTTTACTAATTTGCGCACTTTCGTCAGATAGATTTAGCAGTGTGTAATTGTTGTCTGCGCCGCAGATAGTTCTCAGGACATCCGAGGTTGATTTCTTGCTAAAAAAATGTTTACGTAACTGAGAAAGTTGTGAGTTATGGGGATTCTAAATGTCTACGATACCACTTCCACCAAATTTTCTGGGCAACGTGCTCCTCTCTATATTCGAGTTTTTATGGAGCATGTTTTTCTCTGTCATTTGGGACCGAATTTTTCTTTGTAGATCTGTTTGTGACCGTTTGATTATACCAAAGGAGTGTGTCAGGAGAGGGATGGCAAAGGTATTAATTGAATTAGTGAGGTTTTTGCTGTTTATTCCTTGCGAAAAAGTTTCTTGATTCTATTTTGGAATTCAGTTGAAAGTTTTTGCTTTATCGCAGAGTGGTCTAGTCGTCTTGCTTGTTGGAATCCTAGGTATTTATATGTATCTCCCTCATCCATGGCCTCTATTATTTGTCCATCCTGCAGTGGAATATCATTATTATTAGATCCTGCATACAGCTTGAGATCGTCCATATAGAAAAGATGTGATAGAGTATGGCATCTTGGTTTTTTTCCTTTTATTTTGACTCCATATTGAGTATTATTCAGGAGGTTTGATAAAGGGTTTAGCGCAAGGCAGAACCACAACGCACTCAAAGAGTCACCCTGAAATATTCCCCGTTTGATTTTGATATTATTTGTCTGTAAAAGACCCTCGTCAGTTTTTATGTGCAAGATATTGCTCCATTTTTTCATCGCGGTATGGAGACATTTGATAACTCCCGGGTGAATTTTATAGATATTTAGTACCTCAATAAGCCAGGAATTGGGAACAGAGTCAAAAGCTTTTTTGTGACCTATGTAGCAACTGTTTAGGTTCCTCTTCTTTTCTTGTATTTGTTTTAGAATTTTTGAATCAATTATTGTTCGTTGCACACTTTGCTTCCTCTGCTATTATTATTACTATCGATTGTTTTTTGTCTTGAGTGTTAACTTGCAGTGTGTTTTTGCATAAATTTTCATTTTGTCCTTTGTTCTTTGTTATTAATTCAAATATGAATATGAATAAGTTCATCAAAACGTCGGAATTACTCTGAAGTCAAACAATAATTTCTGACCAGCACTCCTAAAAGGACTCAGCGTAGTTGAAGAAAACTGCGTGATAAATACAGTCTAAATTTTTCGGATTCTTCCCCAATGTCTTTACCACCAAATCAGTTTCAACACTTCTTTGCCATTTTAGTGAGTCATTCCCCTGTAAACAGTGCAGAGGTTTTGAAACCGGTTGGAAAATAAATACATTTATTTAACTACTGAGCAACGCGACGCCCAGACTACTCAAGATAACATCGTAAACATTCCGTAATTTATTGAATCATGCATGTTTATTCATTATTCAATATGTACTTCCCACTTCATCACGTTTGGAATTGAATTTGGTTGTAGTGAATGATTAATTCGCGACGCAGGCACCACCGTTGGTTGTGGAAGCTGCCGCGCCACCGTGCGCCCTAACACATCGCATAATTACCGTCAGACGGCGACATCGCCGCCATTGAATTGTACCGTTGGAGCGATGTACGAATTACAATATATTAAGTTTGTAGCGTGTCAGTCTGTCCGCATTTTACGCAGTCAAACTTTTGGGTCTATCTCAATCACACCAAGTGCTACAAGGAAGGGATTTGGTGCGTTGGACACAGAATTTCTGCAAAACTCTACTAACAGGTAACACAGGTGCAACACAATGACAGGCAAGAGCGCCACTACCATAGGTGTCAAGGCAACGACCGTAGCAGAGTATACCTGGCCATGGAAGAGGCTGGTTGGCACTGCTAGTGAATGCATTTTAGTAATATAAACATATATGGTTGGAACACAATGTAATTGCAAACCAAGCCTCGGTTTAGTGGAGTAATCTGATAGGTGTGACACCGGTTATTGGGAGATCCGGATTCGAGTCCCGGCTGAGCAAAATCCATTTTACAGAAAATTTCATCCCAAAAGTAAATGACTATGTTCCCGTATGCGTGACTTTTTTAAAAGTCACTTGATACATGCCGTGCCTTGGATAAGGATAAGTTTGACTAAAATGATTAGTAATTAAATTGTCTTTTGTATGAATGATGTAAGAGAAATGGATGCAACATGTTAATATGGCGTACTATTGTTTCCTGGATAATTTAATACATTTAAGAGCTATTTCAATTTATTTTTTAATCAAAACTTTATTAATCAATTACATGAGCTGTTCATGATCATATCAAATGTCACGAGAAAAGATAAGTATTCAGATGTACCACATTTCAGCTAAGTTTGAAATGTTAACTTACCTCTTACCTGTTAGGGACGACATTTTTCTCTAAGAAACAGCCATCAGTACTTAATAGCATTAGATTGGTTTGATTTCAGGGTTAAGTTTTCTATTTCATGCTATAATCATAGTTAATAAAATACTTTAAGTTCTGGTGCAAGACAAAGAGGCAGTTTGAACTAGTGCATAGTTGATCCAAAGCCAAAGAATGAGTGAATACTTTCTCCAATGAAAAAAAGTGGATATACTATCGTTCGATTGAGGCTTCGTCATATTATTAGCGACTTTTATGGATACCAATATCCTAAAATATGGGTTTGCGCTGACCTTTATAGTAAGAGAGTTAGTGTCAATAGAGTTGGAGTATTTTCTCTCTATTCCTATCTATGTAGCAATATCCATCTACCTCACTCACTAACACGAAGCGAAAAAGTGATAAGAGTACTCTCAAGCCACATTCATGGCAACTTAGGTTCATTTAATAAAAGTCAGGTGGAACTATATGAACTTTTTTATTCAACACACACAATATAAGAACACTGCAAACTGTAACCAGAGAATAATGCAGGTAAAAGTGGATGGGGAAGGAAGAAAATTGGATTTTCGATATAGAATGAAGTATAGTATGACTTATGTGGAGTTGAGAATGTTGGAAGGGGAACAGGCTGGTGTTATTAACGACATACGCACTTTGAAAACTTGCTCTCAAACAGTAGATTACAAAAAAAAACTACACTCAAAACACTCCGGTCTTCAAATCGCAATCAGCGTTAAGAAATTATTGAAAATGATATACCAGCACCTGATCAAGAGCACAACTTTCAATTACGCCGAAAAAAATTGATCAATGTTCCAATTGTCATGTAAATCTCAATTCATCGACGTCATATTTCTCAGTCATAAAAAATCAAAATTAGATTTCATTGATTTATAAACAATTTAATGCATAAAAATCAATATGAGCTCATGAGGAGAAAAACAATTCTCACTGAAATGCTAGATTGAAAGACAAAAAAAAAACGTCCAAAACACAATGACACTTGATGATGCAACCTTAATGTCTCTGTGTTTGATGTAAGAAATTCGATCACTGATCATCAATTATCGAACAAATCACAATTCCCGGGCAAACACATCATAAACCAATGATCACTATTATGAGAAATCAAGTTGAAGCGTCGCTAAACAGTCCGATCTCCCGTGGTTCGCACCGCAGGCCTGATGCGACCCCTGTGGTCAATGGATACCTTATCTTCTTGCCTCCCAATAGCAATTCCTATGAGTCCAGAATCCACTTCCCCTCCAGGATGGGAAGGACCGAAGCCGTAGATGTCTGACTGCGGACCTGGAGGCCCTCTAAGGCCAGAGGGCCCTGCGTATCCCTTAGCATTCTGACGAAGACTGAGTTGATGCGGGAAAGAATTCGCCCCTACTGGTTTCTCGGTGGTGGAATCTGAAGAAGGCAGCATTCTCTGGTCGTCTATGGATGAGTCTGCTCGGGAGACGATGAGCAGAGTCACGGCCGTGAGAAGGAGCGCAAACTTCATCATATTGCTTTGGGGACTATAGCGTCGTTGAATGAGAAACTTGCGTGAATGGGTTAGGAGATATATAATGCCTCCCCACACCAGTTTCTTGTTCTCTCATTCCTATGCTCTTATCCGCTGTCCCGTCGAGAGGCGCAAAAATAAAACTCGAGGAAATGGGGAAATGTGATGAGTAAATGGATGATTCATATAAATTTTTATCTCAATCGGTGAGTCATCACTTTTCCCATACTCGAGCTACTAATGTCAGTGGTTGGCGACGGCTCACTCAACGCCGAATTTCCTTTCAACTCGGGAGGTAATTTGAAATAAAAACTTAAAGAGAATCACCTACTAAAAATTTCTTTGCTTTCTTCCATCGGGCGCAATGGATCTGACGGGCGCAGCGCAAATTTATTTTCATTTAATTCTCCACGTCACTAGACGGAATAAACCAAGGGTCTTCAACTCGCGGCCCCCGGGCCTCATTCGGCCCACCGGCTAATTTCTTGCGACCCCTAAAGCCTAAATAAAATGCAGTAGATTCCGGTTGATGGGCCCACCGGTTACTTGGGGCAGCCGCTTAATTGGGGCACATCTTGAAGAACAGAACCCAACAGAGTAATATCCCTGAGTATTCTCTGCGTAATTGGGACAGTATGCCGCTCAATTGGGCCATTAGTCGGCGACAATGACTCTATCCTTGCGATGAAATTAATTTTTTTTGGTTTCAGAATACTGGTTTTTTTATTCCCTCCTTTGATTTTCTCGTATTTTTCACAAGTGTTCCAATTCTTGCCCTATTCTTAAAATCTTGTTGTTATAATATCCGTAAGAGGATACGCAACCTGTTTCCCGGCCATGACACCTCATTTAACATAGTGTTGTGGTTAAGAGGAGAGGACTCCTGTGGCGGTAGATGGGCTTATGGATGATAGAATGAGCCCTATATAGTGAGAAAGAAGTGGCGACACCTGTAATGAGGAAAAACGATCGAGTAATGGCCAATTTTTAGGGTTTACACGCTCATGTCGAGCAGGGGAGACTGGTCGAGATGAGCAATTTTGCTTACCAGAGCTTTTTGTTTTCGATGCCTAGAACAAAATTTAACTGCCTCATGTGGTCTATCCCCTAACCCTCTTCCCACTGTACAATTAAGCTATCCCATTGGAAGATTACAACGTTTCTTCGTTCGTTCCTCTTTTTCCAATCCCCATCTCAGCAATTGACGCATGCACGGAAGTCATGGTGGACCAGCTGGGATAATGATTTAGCACGAAAATTGGTAAAGGTTCTTCATGTACTTGGTGCCTACTCGTACGGCACATTCTAATTGCTAATGTGAGTTAAAAAATAATCAGTTGGAATTTCTGCCTTCAAACACAACATACTTGGTGCGACCAGTGGATATGGGGATAATTAAAAATTGAAAACATTTAACCGTAGGAAATTAGTTATAATATTATAGAATCTATAGAATATTTCTGACATCGTCATCCACCGCCAATGAAGTAAGCTCAAAGATGAACATTTTGCAAGTAATTATATTTCTAGCTGAATGCTGGTCAGACGTCACCTGTTAAACAATTCCAAATTGCTTTTCCCATTGCGGTTTCAAACATTCCTACACAGTTTTTAACATTACAGCAGAATCTGATCGCGAAATCAACTCTTAACTTTACCAAATAACAAGCCATGAGAAGTTCGAAAATATCGACTGCAATTTGGACCAATGAAAACAGTGAAGTTGATTTTGCTGAAACCATATTATATAGGCAACAATGTGAAGCTGATGGTTAGGATAGTGATGGAAATGAAATCGCACCTATGCGTAGCCGAGTGGCATCTCAGGATGAAAGGAGGTTCATTGAGGGGTTATGACTCTTCTTCATGCAAAAGGCGATGAAGGTATCCCAATGTCGTCATTAGATTTCCATACCAACTGTATCCGTATGTCGAGCATGACGAGAAGGCAGCAGAGTGCATTAGACAATTTCCCCAGATGAGGAGATTTGATTTGAACAGCAAGTACTTTGCATGTTTATAACTATATGAAATATTTAGGAATCATATTTTCTTAACTAAACAACCGTGATTTTTTTCTTTAATAGGACTTACAAAGTACTTGTTAGTAAAAGGCAATCATCCAGCGTCGCCCGAGGCTGTGAAAATATTTGCTACTAAATTTGATTTAATTCTAAAAAATTATAATAAATTAACTAAACTAGCTGATTTATTAAACAAATTAGTATTTCAATAAACTTTGTTTACATTATAAAATTTTTTTAGTCTTATTTCTACCATTTCAACGCTTCTTATGCCCATACACGAGATAGTTCGCCGAGATGTGTCCCCATTAACCGGAATCTACTTTTAATACGAAACAAATATCGACATTCTCGTCAAAAATACACAATGAAAAAAATCGCATTGATTGATTGAACTATTCAACCAATAAAGATTATTGCACTTTGAAATTAGGTTTTTCTTATTTATTTTATTGGCGTGGTGGTAAAATAACGTGGAATAATGTGAAATGAAACCTCCGGACGATGTGAAATCGATTTTTGGCCCTTGCATGATAAACGGTTGAAGACCCCTGGCATAGACTCTTGACGCTCATAGTAGTTGTTTGTTTTGACACACCATAAGCACTATGCCTTTACGATTTTCGCATTTATGCCGACAGATCAGCGGTGGATTATTTAGCATTATAAATCAAAAAAATAGCACAATGAAGAAAAAGTTGCATAATTATCCAAATGACTTAGCAAAATAAAGAGCAATGATCCTACCAGTGACGGACCTAAAGAGGCTGTTGCCTCCCTCCCCCTTTGTATCAAAACACACACTACATGAAATCAAGTGAGTGAGTCAGTGAGTTATCAATAATGGGTCTCATAGTGTTTAAATTGCACTATTCTATCGGTTTAGATTACACTCTTATATTAGTTAAGATAGTTTTACATGGAACGTTTTGCGATTTAGCTGAACCATCCCAAATTGGACCTTACTCCTCGGTCCACATTAAGGCCCACTCCCTTTCATTCTACCAATAGATCCTATTCTCGTCTTTCCCCTCTCCCGCTTACTCGCAGAAGGTGCTTGCTTCATTTAGATGTTAAAGTGCAATGTGCTATACGGATATATTCCCACATATGGTTGGAACTGGAAGTGGCGAATGACCTTAATAACATCATTGCTTTAAATTATATGCCTATGCGTAGGCAGCTTGCTTTGTAGTCCTGATAACTTTAAATTAACTTTTATCTTAACTTTACCCGGTTTGCACAGAAAATGGTACTTTTCGGTACTTTCGGCTGCTAAAAAAAAAAAATATGATTCTGTTTTAATAGGAGGGAACACTCAAAATTAAAAATTGGTTTTCGTTATTTAAAACCAAAAAGATATGAATGAAAAACACACACGCCAAATTTTAGAGCTCAAATTCGATTTTTAACCGAGATAAGTAGCTTTGAAAGTCCGCTAGGAGCTTCGGCCACGCCCACGGCGCGAAACGTATTTCCATTGGCTGACGCCGCGTGACGTGTGAACCTCATGAGTGTCGCGAGAGTAATGCTTGAAGAAGCCGTAAACACACTGCGTTCGTGGAAATAGTGGCCAAAAGTTTATCGTCATGGCGAAACACAATGTTAATTTTGTTCTGGAAGATACCAGAAGTGTACTGACATTATTAACACGGACTCTGAACAATTTTTTGTCTCAAAAATAATCATTTCATTGAAATGAAACTTCTTAAGATGAAATGTTTACACTTTTGAAAGAGACAGTAATCACGGCAATTATCGTGGATGTTTTAATTTGTGGACTCACCATCATAAAATCCTTTACTTATTACTGGTTTTTAGTTTCTGGATGTAAATTGTGAAATAAATGAACAAATGTGCCATAGTTATAGCTGTTTTCTTGCCCTCTGAAGGGAGGAAATTCGGGGTTCTCTTCGTTTCTTTTATGATTAGCATTCAGATTTCGTTGGAACAGCATTTTTTTAAAGCAGAGGTCTCACTTTGGTCCACCTATGTTCCTGATAAATGTTCAAGTCAGTTTTGTACTATGAAAAATGGTAAACAAT
The DNA here is from genome assembly GCF_921293095.1 of Ischnura elegans. Lineage (NCBI taxonomy): Eukaryota > Metazoa > Arthropoda > Insecta > Odonata > Coenagrionidae > Ischnura > Ischnura elegans. The sequence goes on from NC_060252.1 coordinate 88,956,736, forward strand.
TGTCATCAAAATGAAAGAGTAACTGAGAGATGGGGATTTTTACATAAATATATCCATAAGTTCACTTATATTTACATCAGAGTTACACGTCGCTTTCAAAAGTTTTAGGACAGTTTGTAGCACCACTTCTGCTTCTCAAGGAAATTTAGTATCCTATACTCCTTTCGTAGTTATCTGCTGCACTCCGCTGACATTCCGCTTGTGATTATATACATGCACACAAAGGGACAAATTATTTTATACTGCAAATTTATCATTCCGCTTCTATTTATGTAGGGTGTAATGATTATTTCGTATATCTACTGCATACTTGCACCGGTTTTTACCATTAGTGGTTAAAGTAATTATTATATGATATTTGTCATGTGACGGGTAGCCGCGGCGGTTTCCTAGTGAGCAACGCTTTGAGCTCGGGTAGTAATGAGTGAGTGGTCGGGACTGTCTCACATAATTTCTTCAGCTCCCTTTCCTACTTATTAACAGGTTTTTTATAACAGTAATTTCGCTGTATTTGATATTAAGATTTTATTTTTGCCGATGCGAATTTTTAAAACTAAGAGAAAAATGGTGGATAAAAACCTGGCGTTAGCATTAACGTACAGTTTGAAGTCTAGCGAAAGGAGTCACACATTAAAATTTATTATTTGTCAATTATACTTTTTCGATTAATGATAGTGCAAACTATTTGCTAGTATTCATTCAATAAGTATTTGCCTCCGGTTTCTCTGTTTTGTTGTTAGATTTTCAAAGTTATCCGTGTTTATTATTTACTATTTGTTCTTCTATTTATAGACCTGGCGGCACCGGGAGTCAAATGTGCTTATTTCTGTTTATCGTGAGTAATTCGATATCATAATGTTCCTGTAGTACAAATTTGAGATTATCAAGAATTAGTTTGTACTATTTGACACATAATCAGCTTAGCGTCGAAGACCCTTCCCTTTGCAGTGGTTGGCTTTTAATGCGCAAGATAGAAACAAAGAGTGAACACAAGGGGAAATATGCAGTAAATGCACACGAAATAATCATTATATCCAACATAAATTGAAGCAGAATGATATATTTGCAATTAAAAAGTAAAATTTCCCGTTGAGTGCGTATATATTTAAGCACCTACGAAATTTTTGCGTGTGCGGTCAAAGACAACAAAAGGAGTAGGTAATGGAAACTAAATCTCTTTGAGAAGCAGAAGAGATTTACATTGAAATGGCTCTCACACATTTTATAACAGCCTATTTCTGAAGGAATATGCAGTCTCCGGGAAGCGTCGCACCACCGCCTTCCCCGGTCTGGATCGTTTGGCACCACAAAAATTACTTTTCTGGCGTTCAACGAGAGGTAAATTCACATCTCGGCACACAACAATATACATAAGGTTTCCTACCACTCATTGAAAATTCTCCGTTTTATCTAGTATTTACTTATACTCGAAATAACGTAAACGACAATGCACTCCTTATGCAAGCGATGCGGACATCATGAGGTTCACACGTCATCAACATGGCGTCCACCGAGAAATACGTTTTTGGCGCGGAATTCAAGTTGAAACTTCAAACTGCTCTACGGGCGAAATTATTCTGCGCTCAATGGTAAAATTTGGTGAGAGCCTTTCTTACACCCATAGCTTTATAAATCAGACAAAATATTTGGTAGTGTAATCCCTTCTATTCCTACAGTTAATTTGTAAAGCAGCTATCCATATAGTAATTGATTAACTGTAGTTTCCGTAATGGCGGTGCGGTTAGGCAAACCTTCCTGCTCCAGCTTCGTTCTAAATTATTACCCGATGCCGCTCTATAGCTATCTTTCGATTGAAAACAAAACAAGGTATTCAATTTTAGCTGGGTTATCAAAGAATTATCTTTATGGGATTTATTCAAAGACATATGAGGGGCTGAGAAGCCCAAGGGTACAAGGGATATTCTTTCTAAACCCAGTAAGGTTCCCAAATTGATAAAAGAAATATTCAAAAACTTGGTGGCGAAGGAATACCAGTGATTCTCAGTTCCATTCTGAAATCGAGTGGCGAATCTATATAGACTGCTAAATATCTAGTTGATCTTATTTCTTTTTTTCGCAAAATTTCTTTTCTTGACTCTGCGAAGAAAAAAATCACTTGTACCCCTTGGGTTCTCACACCCAAATATAAAAAGTAAGCGGTAAAATTTATTTTCTCATGTAAGAAGCATTTCCTACACACACATCTGGTCTGTTGAGTGAATGAGTTTAAAAACCAACCTTTCCCAAACAACCGAGAATTTCTGGCATAAAGAGAAAGCTATGATCTGGATGGTATTTGTTACGAAAGGATCTTGTGAAAGAGCAAAGTTCATAGTTTATAATCAGAATTCACCACATCGTTGTTGCATCGGAGTCAAAATCCATTACTCGACCGAAAAGAAGCACATCACTAGCACCATTTGTTAATTTTTTCACCCCAGTGAGTTGAACCTACGGGGACGTGGTCTTCCTCTATCATCAACAGTCACAGTAGGCCTAGGAGTAGTTCGCCCGTCGGTGAAATGCTGATTGCCATTACCACTTGTTGAGGGGAACCCACTATTGCCCGATGGTATCTGGCGCTGCCATCTTCGAATTGCTTGAGTATTCGCGATTTGGAACCAGATTCCGGGAGCTCTCTTAGACAAGACGTGCGGCGACTGCATTCCGCGCATCCCGGCTGGTCCCCCCTCAGTGCCCGAGGACGAAGTAAGTCCTCCCTGGGGAACCGCTGAGAGCTCCACCTCAGCCGATGGCAGCAGGAAAACCGCGGCGAGGAGTAAGAATGCCAACCGGTCCATCTCGCGATGTCGTTTTCGAATGCTGGAGTAGGATACTGAGAGGATTATCAAGCGGCGGGAAGTTTTTATTTGATCCTCCGCAGTTATCTTTGTGGCCTCCCTTCTCTGAATCCAACTTGCAAATTTTCCTCTTTCCTCGTGCTAATCTTAGACCGTCGTCATCTATTTGTTATGATAACGTGAAGAATAACGCCGATAAGCGCATTATTATTACTCATTTTCGCTCGTCTGCGGTCTTTCCTGGTCACTGAAGGGGACATCTATTAATTACGTGACGAGTTTAAGGGGATAAGGGGGGTCAATTCGATTATCACCAACATAGAGCATAGGGGGGGGGTCTTGGCTTGGGGGGGTCACCTAGAATTTCGTTCGGAGGGGGGGTCAAAACCAGGGGGGAAAATGTTTGAAAAACAGGGTGCTAAGTGGAGGGTTTTTAACTAATTTTTACACTATATATAATCGAAAAAACTTCGTTTGCTACAGACATCTTTTGTAAATTCATGGTATTCCAATTTTTTTGTCTTCTTTTTCACTTCTTATTTCGTGATATAAAGGCTAGGAAAGCAGGAGGCGTGGACAATATCCCGTGTGAGCTTCTTAAGAATCTAGGCAAGGAAGGTGAGAAAAGGTTTTTCGAACTAGTGCGCAGGATCTATGAGGAGGGATGCTGGCCGGAAGATTTCGTGAAGACGGTTTTAATTCCGCCACCGTTAAAGAAGAATGCTGTGGAATGCGGAGATTATAGGTCTATTAGCCTAATATCGCATGCGGCGAAAGTGGTGCTGAGGATATTGAACAGACGAATGGAGGCGAGGGCAAACGAGTATTTGGGCGAAGATCAGTTTGGTTTCAGAAAAGGGAAGTCATCTCGTGGTGCAATAGCAATAATGAGGTCCCTCGTGGAGAGGAACCTAGAATATGACCAGGACGTATATGTGTGTTTCGTGGATTTTGGAAAAGCGTTTGATAGGGTGAACTGGGTAAAATAAATGGATATCCTCAAGAGAATAGGTGTAGATAGGAGGGATAGGTGACTGATTCATAATCTGTATATGGCCCAGACTGCGCAAGTGAGGGTAGCGGACGGAGAATCTGGGTGGGAAGCGTTGGGCGAGGTGTGAGACAAGGCTGTCTTCTATCGCCGCTGCTCTTTAACGTATACGCTGAAGAGATGGTAAGGGAAGCGTGGGATGAGTTAGAAGCTGGAATAAGATGGAAGTGGGAGGATACTGAGAGGAATGAAGCGGCGGGAAGTTTTTATTTGATCCTCCGCAGTTATCTTTGTGGCCTCCCTTCTCTGAATCCAACTTGCAAATTTTCCTCTTTCCTCGTGCTAATCTTAGACCGTCTTCATCTGTTTGTTATGATAACGTGAAGAATAACGCCGATAAGCACATTATTATTACTCATTTTCGCTCGTCTGCGGTCTTTCCTGGTCACTGAAGGGGACATCTATTAATTACGTGAGGAGTTTAGGGGATAAGGGGGGTCAATTCGATTATCACTAACATAGAGCATAGGGGGGGGTCTTGGCTTGGGGGGTCACCTAGAATTTCGTTTGTGTGGGGTGGTCAAAACCAGGGGGGAAAATATTTGAAAAACAGGGTGCTAAGTGGAAGGTTTTTAACTAATTTTAACACTTTATATAATCGAAAAAACTTCGTTTGCTACAGACATCTTTTGTAAATTCATGGTATTCCAATTTTTTGTCCTCTTTTAAGACGATAAGTAATTGTGTTTTTGGATTTCGGGGGCGGGGTGTGGCTCAACCACCGGACCCCTCGCTGCTCCACTGGTCATGGCAAATATCACGTAATTTTTTGTCCTCAAGAAACAGTGCAAAATGTATAAAATCATCTTCCATAATGTTGGGCACGACATGGTGGAAGTTCTTAATATTATTAAAATATGACTAATAGCAAACATTACAAGATTTCCACTGAGTTCTCAGTGGAAATATTGTAATGTTTGCAATTATTTTTTTAATAATATATAAAATCAACTGATTTTGGGCATTACTTGGTGGAGCGATGAAATTTTTATGGTGAAACAAAACCCAGTACCGTTCCACACACTTAATTATTATTGGCTGTCAACTAGTTTCGACGATTTTATCGACGTCATTATCAAGTCTTCATTTCTAGTTTTTAATGTATTTCTAGACTACGATCTTAGTAATCTCAAGTAATAGTCTTAGCGCATGTTGAATAAAAATAATTTTTAATTTGTTTTTTTCACTAAATCCAATGCAGTGGAGCATAGATAAACGTATTCACACTAAAAAACGCATTTTGAACAATCGCACGTGAGAGTAGAGGGAAGGAAGATAAATTTCACTAATTGTAAGTGAGGGGAGAGGGTACAAAAATAGCCAAAATCGCCTTTCATGAGTAATGGACGCCCACTTACCAGTTCTAAAATTTGTGTTGATCTCTATGACGTAACACCATATCTCACTCCGTTGTTGAGATAAACAATTCATGTAATAGTGAAATTTCACGATTTGGCCGAAATTTAAAGTGCTCAGATCGGCCAGATAATTATCATTACCAATTATAATTGGTTTCTCGACGTAACACGTGGTCTAGATTCAAAGAATGACACTTTATAAAAACTGATTTTTTTTTCATCCAGAAAATAGGAGCATGGACACACTTGGAAACACTGTAATCCATAGAAAATTAAGTGTTTTGACACTTTTCCCAGGTTTTCAGACGATTTTAGTGGTGGTCAACTCAATTAATGTATGTTTTATGTTATCTCGTTCGCCCCAAAAATCTGTATAAATCAGTCTATCACTCACTCAGTGATCTAAAGCGGGTTTTACAGTATTTTGACTAGCTTTGGCTCGCAGATTCAACGCTCGTTGCTATGGTAACTCTGCCAGTTCTTACAATTTTTGTCTGCCGTTTTTTACTCAAGGTTGCTTTTTTATCATATAATTAGATTAGAAATAGACAATAGTTCTGCTTACAGTAACAGAACGGGTGTAAAGTATATAGATTACAATATAAAATATTTTTTCATAAAAAATGAAGTTCTCCTAAGGAACTAAAAAAAAGATGCCTGGTATATTCCACTATAACATTCAAATTATAAGTAAGATCATGGTATTATAAAATTACGAAATAGAATTAACTACATTTTATTTTAATTTATTTGGCATATCTATGTATTAAATGTTAAAGGGGAACATGCAGCCAACGCTTTTCGTTTTACATGGCGCAAATAATTTAGGGACTCTGTCAAACCCATAGAATATTAACTTTTTCTCATAAATACATTGTTTTGAGGATATTTGAGTTTTTTTAAGTGGTCACAAAAACATTTCTTTCTTCGTAGAGTTGTCCAAATGTAAACAAGTCAAGAAGAATTTGACTTGTCAAAAAATACAATGTACACTTCCCCTCTTATCATTCTCATCTTTTTGTTTTAGCTCCTTTCTCTTCTTTTCCCCTTTTACTTTATCGTTTCTGCTACCATTTATTTGCATAAAAATTAGGTGTAAACGTTCTCTATTCCTGTTATCAACATTAGCTGAAGTCATGTAAATATAAGTTGAAGATAAGTGAATATGTATCATTCTCCTTCCTAATAATGATAGCAGTGACGCCATCGGATTTTGATAGCTAATTTTTGAACTAATCTCCATATTTAATTTTAAACCAATTGATAGACAGAAAATAGAAAATTTGAAATTGAAAAATTTCCCAGGTTTACAGATGGTTTTAGAGGGGGATATTTTTATGAATTTTTGTCGTATCTAGCCTCGTTCACCCTGGACATTTGTATGAGTAAGCGAGTCAGTGAGCTATCAATAATGAGTTTCATAGTATTTAGATTACACTATTCTATCGGTTTAGATTACACTGTTATATTAATTAAGATAGTTTTACATGGAACGTTCTGCGATTTAGCTGAACCATCCCGAATGGGACTTTTCTCTTTCTCTCTTCCAAAACATTGTACCTGGACCAAAAGATCGTATCCCGCAGGCACTATGCGAAGGCGTGTACACAGTGCCATGCTCCTGCGGAAAATCATATGTTGGCGAAACATGCCGAGGAATGGCGACAAGGATGAAGGAGCATGTGAGAGCTACCAATAAAAAACAACTGCACTTGTCAGCCATTGCAGAGCATGTTTGGAGTGAGGCCGGCCATAACATAACGGCCATAATTTGAATTCGAAAAAGCGAAGATAGTGGCAAAAGAGAGTCGCTACTACCCAAGGCAAATCAGGGAAGCAATTGAAATTCACAAAAGACAAAATATTAACAGGGACAACGGCTACCCAATCAGCAACGTTTGGAAGAGAGCTCTGACCAATCAGCGCACAGGAGGAGATCGGCCAGTGCTATATAAGACGGCAAAAAATGAAAACTTCTCACCTTCGACCTGAAGACGGAAGCAGGATGGCTTCCGAAACTGTAGTCAACCATAAACGACAGACGCGGCTGGAGAACCCGGAAATTAGCAGTCATCGTGAACAACGCCGCGGAAACCTACGCACGAATTCCCCTCTCCCACTTACTCGCAGAAGGCGTTTGCTTTATTTAGATATAAAAGCGCAATGTTCTATATGGCTATAATCCCACATCTGGATGAAACTGAAAATGGCGAATGACCTTAATCACATCATTTTTTTTTAATAATACGACTATTCGGAGGCAGCTTGCGTTTTAATCCTGATGACATTAAATTAACTTTTATCTTAACTTTACCCAGTTTGAACAGAAAATTTTACTCGTGAGTTCATAGGTCCTCTGATTTCTATCATCAATCACCGTCTGAATCGTGACACTTGTGAAAAGGTTAGCGGCAATTTTATGGCGGATCTATGGCTTGGTACTTTGTCCTCTCCCCCCCCCCCCCCAATTGGGTCGTAACACACTATAGATAAAATCGAAATTTTTGGAAGGTTGCCACTTTATACAAAAGTATTTTGCTAAATTTTACGATATATTTACCTACTTTAACGAATTTAAATACAAATTTACTCTACAATTATGGCCTAATTGATACAGTTTTGGTATGTTACAATCCAGGGCCAGATCCAAAGAGAGGGTAGGTGGGCTTTAGTTTCCCCCCCTTGGGTATCCTATTTACACTAGATGGAATGGTAATTTTGTTTGGACCCCCACTACTGGCTGGGATGTTGCCCCCACTCCCTCGTCCCTATCCTATATTCGCTATTGAATCCTATAGAATTCACATGCAGAAATATATTACATATAAGAATACTTAATAAATAGTATGAAGAATACTCTAAACCACACAATGCTGGATCAGGCTGGGACCGTATGACAGCGTGTAAAGTGGTCTATGCAGTGGCGTAACTAGGAATAGGCTTTGGGGGAGGATGGGATGGGTGGGGTAAGGACCCCCTCCCCCAGGCATTGGGAATTTTTTTGAAAAATGACATGCCTAGAAATACATTTTATATTATTTTGTCACTAAAAATTTAGCTTTAAGTAGATACTGTTTTTATATCAAAACTAGGAAATAGTTTAAAATGTTTTTTTTTCCTCTCTGAGGCGTTGGGGGGGGGGATCTATCCCATCATCCCCCCCGCCCCATTGTTACGCCACTGGCTTTATGCATATGCAAAGCGTTATTGAAGTGTTGGACTGCATTAAGAATGGTGATTTAAACTTTGAAGTTGTACCTTTGAGCCATGCTAAGAGTAAATACGGTTTTTTCGCTGGCACTTTGTGCCTGAACTCACTTTGTCAGCAATGCAGATATTTCGCCGGAGGTAAGGTTAATAACCTTGTGTTCGTGAAGTGATTCCCCTTCCAAAACGCTGCATGAAACGGGCGACTTTGTTCGCAGTCACGCTCTCGGATTAAAAGTTATATACACCAAGGATGAAATCGCCATGAAAAAATATCTGGCTTTACTGGGGTACGAACCTCACGATCAAGAGATCGCATGATAGAAAAACGTTCGACGACCCGCACTGACCGAACACCTCACGGCTGAGCATGGCATAAGTATCTACGGCGTGAAAGTCATGTCGAGTTATAGAATTCACGGAATGCGGGTATTCCGAAAGGGGTTAGAAAAAAGGAAAACACTCCGCAAACAGTTTTCACAGGGAAATTGGGCAGAATATGAGAAATGCATGGCTTTTGAAAGACAGAATTTTCTAGAGGAAATAGTGCACCCACTCACAACCTTCACGCGACACACCAAAAAAAAAACACATAAATAACTGATACCAGTGGTGTAGCCATGAGGGGTCAAAGGGGGCGCGTGCCCCCCTCTCCAAAACAATTTATTTTAGTGAAAAAATATTAGCAAAAAAATGTTTTTATAATTAATTCTCCTTTTATTTGATAAAACAATAAGTAACTAAGTTTCTTCTTTGAGTAAAAGTTATTGATTATATTGATAAGATTTCTAAAAAATCTCAATGTTTCAAGATTAATTTGACATGTTTATATGCCTAATACGTTAAAACAAAGCAGCTTCCCGACGACCCAACAAATGTGTAATTTCAAGTTCAAAAATAGCAAAAATATGTGATTTCTAGAGACAAAAATGTTTACATTTTCCCCAGGGAGAGGTTTCACCCCTCTGATACCTCATACATCGTCCTAGCTACGGCCCTGCCCGTTACAACGACCCGAGGAACCGTTTTACCGTATATCGGAGAGGAAAACCACCATCCTGATAGAAGACCCACGACAACGCGGATCTACTCAAAACTAATTTAACATAACCATGTATGGCGACACTTTTAAGCTATTGATCTCATAGAATTGGTCTTTGAATAATGTTCAATGACCCATGTATTGTTCATGCATGCTTACGAAACATCCTGATGTGAATGATTCTCCCAATAGTCTTTCCTAGAAGAAACAGAAGTGATATAATATAGTTTTTTCACCGCTAACATGAATCCAAAGGAACTGTTATTGTCACGTTATTAGCGTTTCCATAGCGACAAAATACCGCCGTCACACGCTTATCATGGCCAACCATCCGGCGTTAAGATTCTTCGCGCATCCGGTGCTCTAATGCCGTTTCCGTTACAAAATGAATTCTTTTTCACTTCAGACTCGCATGGACTGATGAACGTGAGATGGTAGAGTATAACCAAGTTATAATCGTCAAAACATGCTCTGTTCCCTGAAGTTTTTGAGAGCTTTCTATACAAGTTGAGTTTTGTATCCCGGAAATATCTTCTGCATAGGTTAAGTCAATGGATATACGTGGTTTTTCTCAGAGAATTTAAATACTTAAATTTGATTCTACTTAATTACATGACATAGAACATCCGAGACGTTACATTTCGATATCTTGTGCTAAGATAAATAATCAGTCAGCTACTCATGTCATTAAAAAAGTTAAACGGTTGCTACAAAAGTAAAATAAGATTCTGATTTAATTCCTACCGTTAATTTGAAAAATACCTCTCCAGATAGAAATTGATCAACTGTGAAGCAGTCTCTGTAATGGCGGTGTGGTTAGGCAAACCTTCCTGCTCCAGTTTCGTTCTCAATTATTACCCGATGCCGCTCTATAGCTATCTTTCTATTGGAAACAAAACAAGGTATTCAATTTTAGCTGGTTTATCGAAGAATTGGTTTTATGGGATTTATTCAAAGACATATGAGGGGCTGAGAAGCCAAAGGGTACAAGGGATATTCTTTCTAAACCTAGTTAGGTTCCAAAATTGATAAAAGAAATATGCAAAAGCTTGGCGGCGAAGGTATACCAGTGATTCTCTTTTCTGTGCGGGCATCGAGTGGCAAATCATATGGACTGCTAAATATCTAGTTGTTTTTATTTCTTTTTTCACAAAATTTATTTTCTTGACTCTGCAAAGAAAAAAATCACTTGTACCCCTTGGGTTCTCACACCCAAATATAAAAAGTAAGCGGTTAAATTTATTTTCTCATGTAAGAAGCCTTTACTACACACACATCTGGTCTGTTGAGTGAATGAGTTTAAAAACCAACCTTTCCCAAAGAACCGAGAATTTCTGGCATAAAGTGAAAGCTATGATCTGGATGGTATTTGTTATGCAAGGCTCCTGTTAAAGAGCAAATTTCATAGTTATAATCAGAATTCACCACATCGTTGTTGTATCGAAGTCAAAATCCATTACTAAACCGAAAAGAAGCACATCACTAGCACCATTTGTTAATGTTTTCACCCCTGTGAGTTGACCCTCAGGGGACGTGGTCTTCCTCTTTTATCAACCGTCGCACTAGGGCTAGGAGTAGTAGTGATTCGCCCGATGACTAAATATCCATGTCCATTACTACTTGATGAGGGGAACCCACTAATGCCCGATGGTATCTGACGCTGCGTTCTTCGACTTGCTTGAGGATTCGCGAATTGGAACCAGATTCCGGGAGCTCTCTTAGACAAGACGTGCGGCGACTGCATTCCGCGCATATCGGCTGGTCCCCCCTCAGTGTCCGAGGACGAGGTAAGTCCTCCCCGGGGAACCGCTGAGAGCTCCACCTCAGCCAATGGCAGCAGGAATACCGCAGCGAGGAGTAATAAGGCCAACCGGTCCATCCCACGATGTTGTCTTCGTATGCTGGAGTAGGATACTGAGAGGATTACCAAGCGGCGGGAAGTTCCTATTTGATCCTCTGCAGTTATCTTTGTATCCTCCCCTCTCTGAATCCAACTTGCAAACTCTCCTTTTTCCTCGAGCCATTTCTAGACCGTCGTCATCTATTTGTTATGCTAACGTGAAGAATAACGCCGATAAGCACATTATTATTACTCATTTTCGTCGTCTGCGGTCTTACCTGGTCACTTAAGAGGGCATCTATTAATTACGTGAGGAGTTTAGGGTATGAGGGGGGTCAATTCGATTCTCACCAACATAGAGCATAAGGGGGGGAGGGGTCCTGGCTTGGGGGGTCACCTAGAATTTCGTTTGGGGGGTGGGGGGTCCAAAACCAGGGGGAAAATGTTTGAGAAACAGGATGCAATGTAGAGGGTTTTAAACTAATTATAACACTTTATATAATCGAAAAAACTTCATTTACTATAGACATCTTTTGTAAATTCATGGTATTTCTATTTGTTTGTTTTCTTTTATGATGATAAGTAATGGTGTTTTAAGATTTCGGGGGGGGAGGCTCAACCATCGGACCCCTCGCTGCTCCACTGGTCATGGCAAATGTTACGTAATGTTTTGTCCGCAAGAAACAATGCAAAATGTATTACATAAACGGATTTGGGCGTTACTTGGTGGAACGATGAAATGTTCATGGTGGAACAAAACCCAGTCAGTACTGTTCCATAAACTTTTTATTGTTAGCTGTCAACTAGTTTCGACGTCTAATCGACGTCATAATCAAGTCTTGATTTCTAATTTTTATGTATTTCTAGAGTACGATCTTAGTAACCTCAAGTAATAGACTTAGCGCATATTAGATAAAAATAATTTAAAAATTGTTTTTTTTTCATTAAATTCAATGCAATGGAGCATATATAAACGTATTCACACTGAAAATACGCATTTTGAACAATCTCACGTGAGAGTAGAGGGAAGGGGTCGAGCCAAATCTCAAGATATATCACTAATTGTTAGTGGAGATAGAGGGTACAAAAATCGCAAAAATCACCTTCCATGAGTAAAGGACGCCCCCTTATCAGTTCTTACCATTTGTGTTGAACTCTATGACGTAACACAATATCTCACTTCGTTGTTGAGATAAACAATTCACGAAATAGTGAAATTGCACGATTTGACCGAAATTTAGAGCTCAGATCGGTCAGATAATTATCATTACCAATTTTAATTGGTTTCTCGACGTATCACGTGGTCCATATTCGAAGAATGACACTATAAAAACCGATTTTTTTTCCATCCAGAAAATAGGGGCATAGACACAGCTGGAAACACTGTAATCGATAGAAAATTAAGGGTTTTGACAATTTTTTCCCAGGGTTTCAGACGATTTTAGAGGGGGTCAACTCATTGAATTTTTGTCTTATCTCATCTCGTTCACCCCAAAAATTTGTAGGAATCAGTCAGTTGCTCACTCAGTGATCAAAAGTTGGGTTTTACAGTAAATTGACTAGGTTTGGCTCGCTGATCCCTGATCTCACTCTCGCTCGTTGCTATGGCAACTCTGCCAGCTCTTATAATTATTGTCAGCCGTTTTTTACTCAAGGATTGCTTTTTTTTTCAAATAGTTAGATTGGAAATAGACTATTGTTCCGCTTACACTGATAAAACGGGCATAAAGTATTGAGGGTACAATATAAAAATATATTTTCAACAAAAAAGGATTAAAAAAAAAAGATTTTCTTTGAGCCTGAAAGTCTCTAAATTATTTGCGTCACATACAACGAAAAACGTTGGGCGTATGTTCCACTATAATATTCAAATTATACTTAAAATCATAGCGTGATAAAAGTACGAAATAAAATGAACTACATTTTAATTGGTTTTACATATCTATATATTAAATGTTATAGTGGAACATGCACCCAGCGTTTTTCGTTGTACAAGACGCAAGTAATTCAGAGACTCTACCAAACTTATAGAAAATTCATTTTTTTACCTTATACAAACATTGCTTTGAGGAAATTTGAGTTTTTTTTTAAGTGGTTATAAAATTTTTTTTCTTATTGAAGTTTTTCATACCTAAACGAGCATTGAAGAATTTGACTTTCCAAAAATTACTTTGCATATTTCCTATCCTATCTTTCTCATTTTTTTGGTTTTGCTCATTTCTCTTCATTTCCACTTTTCCTATTTCGTTTCTGCTACTATTATTTGCATAAAAAATTGGGTGTAAAGGTTCTCTATCCCTGTTATAAACATAAGCTGAAGTTAAGCAAATTTAAGTTGAAGCTAAGTGAATTTGTATCACTCTCCTTCCTATTAATGATAGCAGCGACACTCGGATTTTGACGGCTAATTTTTGAACTATCCATCTACACATTTCTCGATATTTAATTATAAAACCAATTGCCAGACATAATATGGAAATTTTTTTCTTTTGAAACTTTTACCAGAGTTTCAGACAATTTTAGTTGGGGTCATTTTTATGAATTTTTGTCGTATCTCGCCTCGTTCAACCCGAACATTTGTAAGAGTGAGTGAGTCAGTGATTTACCAATAATGGGTCTCATAGTATCTATTTTACACTATTCTATAGGTTAAGATAGTTTTACATGGAATGTTTTGCGATTTAGCTGAACCATCACAAATTGGACCTTACTCCTCAGTCCACATTAAGGCCCACTCCCTTTCATTCTATTCTATATTAGATCCTATTCTCGTATTTCCCCTCCCCCGCTTACTCGCAGAAGGTGCTTGCTCCATTTAGATATTAAAGCGCAATGCGCTATACGGCTATAATCCCACATCTGGTTGAAATTGAAAGTGACGAATGACTTGAATCACGTCATTGTTTTAAATAATATGCCTATGTGTAGGCAGCTTGCGTTTTAGTCCTGATGACTTAAAATTAACTTTTATCTGAACTTTTTCCCGGTTTGTACTGGAAATGATACTCATCAGTTCATAGGTCCTCCGATTTCTATCACCAATCACCGTTTGACTCGTGACGCTTGTGAAAAGGTTAGCGGCCATTCTGTGGCGGATCTATGGAGGGGTGCTTTACCCCCCGCCCATTGGGTCGTAACACACTCAAGATAAAATGGAAATTTTTGGGGTTCGTCACTTTGCGCAAAGGCATTTAGTTATATACAAGAATTTCCTTGAGAAAAAATTCCCCGGGGCCGGAAATCAAACCACGGACCTTTGGCTTTCCGGGCCACTGCGCAGACCACTACGCTATCCATGTTCTTTCATTCCCATGTCAATCATACCGAGGCTCATGGTACTAGGTGTTAGGCCCTCGCGGTCAATCAAGGATGGCATGAATGGCAATAATGGCATGGCATGGCAAGGATGGAGGGAAAAAAGACTTCTAAGAAGCCACAACCGGTTGAGAGCCTCAAACCTGCGCTAAAGCCGAGCAAAGCGGTATGTGTAATATTTGCCGTTCACCTTGAAAATGACACAATGTGTTGAGACCATGGTCGGTTGCTGAGTGTGGAATTAAATATGTGTGGAAATTACCATGTGTACTCTTCATTATGGATATAGCGAACTTCCGCAAAATCAAGCCTGATACGATTTTATACACCATAAACGTATTTAGCAGAGGGGAACACGGTGTATTATAGGCCAAAGTTCACTCAAATTATTTGAGAACCACAGCAAATTCTACGCAACAATAGTTTTATTTAGGTATTAAATTGATTACAATAAAATAGTCGCAGTAATAAGACACTTACCCAAAATTCAATGCTTAAATAGTTGTTGGTTTAAATTATAAAGTTATTTAAAGACATTACGATGAATATCACGAAGCTATTAACATGTAACGTATTCTAACTCAAAATGTCACGTGGCGACTACCGGACTCAAAAAACAACACAATTTCTAAATTTACTCCATAAATGTGACAAAACATAAAACCATATTGGTGACTATTTCAGAATCATTAATATATAAGATAGAAGTAATATGAGTTTCCTTACTTTGAAAATACGATGTGGGCGAAGGAAAGAAAATGGCCTGGAATCTGGTAGACGCCACGTTACCAAGGGAAGGTTAATATTTCAGTATTCTTTTTATTGGTGCTGTATATTTCCATACGCTTTCACTAAAATTTTTCTATTTATACCTCCCTGGAAACAGAAATTTCTCGTTTCAATTCCCAATTTCCGTTCCATATTTTTTAAATTTACAGTTAAATTTTAGCTTTAAGTAGCCTTCATCTAGGTTCAAGATTTAAGCATATCTTATCCGCCGTATGTGAACCAATTGACTCCCTTATTATTAGATATTTTATATCCTTTTCAATCCTTTTTTTTCGTAATTAGTTTTATAAATCTCATATTGTTGAAATTGGTGGGAATATGACGTTTTCAATTTTTCCATTTGATACTCTGAACAATATATTCGTTGCTATAGAAAAATCAAAATGCATCAAAACATTTTCGTGTGGATCTCAGCGATGCGCCACAAGCGTCACAGACCTTATATCTAAATTACGTCGGTCAGCATTTTTTTAAATTATTTTTTTATTTATTACTCATTACATCACCACCCCGATAACACCACATTGAATCCAACTAGCACATTATTGAGGAATCTAACGAACAACGACAATAGACGTTCACTAACAGCTATGCCCTGGATAGAGGCAACTTATCCAGGTGGAACTCTAACCTGAGACCTTCGGTTTGCCAGGCAAGGACTTCACTCCGCCGCCGCCGAGGCGGGTAACAAACTATCCTTTGGGTAAAAGCGCATGCACACTGCACATGCGCATTCCAAAACAAATAGTGGAATATCATGCTATTAATGGCCTCCTTCGGTGTCAACTTTGCTCATGCGCGTTAATGGATATGCTTCTTAAACTAAACTTCATCATTGACGATTTGCCCAACGTTAATTCAATGACGTCACACTGTTCATAGTTTTACTTGAGGAACCCATTCGTGATATGGTTGAGTTATTTGTTTCAAATGCACAGGCACGTGAATCATGAGGGGCGTGACACTTACAGGCTAGAGCAATATCCATGATAAAAATTAAAAATGGTAATTTCCACACTTTTATACAAAACTCAAGTAGGTACAGACCATGATTCAGCATAATATTTTATTTTCAAGAAAAAGTTTTTTCTCATAAAATTAAAAAAAATTTTCGGCATGCTGAAACCATGGTTGGAAGTTGAGCTTTGTACTAAAATGTGAAAATTACCACTTGTCGCTTTAATCATGGATATATCGAACTTCCACCAAGCCGAACTAAACGATTTTATAAGTCTAGAGGAAGTTCCTAATGGAAAAGTTTTTACTTTCGAACCAATGCAAGGCTCTAGTAACACATTAGATTTAGTAAATATTCATACTATTAACTAAATCGAAAGTATTAAATTTAAAGTCAACTTCAATGGCCCGGTTTAGAGTTGGCATTAACTAGGTTGGGGTTCGTGAAGCGCGAAATTGGGGGCATCTTTTTACGTTGGTACCCATGATCCTACAAATATCTTACTGTATTTTTTTCAAACAAACATGTACGAAGACGTAACTTTACCACTAAAAGTAAACGTGTAGAAAATAAATGTTTAGTTTAAGGTGTCTCATTGAAGCGAAAGCAGTCATTCCATCAAATTTAAAAAATAATATGTTTGAGAAAAACGACATAAAACATTCAGAAGATATGAGTCCCTTGTATGACTGCACTTTTGAATGAAACTGGTCTGGGAGATTATAATTAAACAATAGTGGCACAATACGAAGTGTTTTAATCACAACATTTTCATTATTTTCACCAAGTAAAAGTTACAATCGAGAGTGCACTATTTTGTGTCTCAAATTTGTTCACTCTGGGCGGGCTTTTTAGTTGGGATGGCGGGATCGTAAGAAGAAAGTGCCCACCTATCAACAATCGTATCCTCGGGAGGAACCTCATCAACTGACGGTCTCCCGCGAACGAACGAGTCGCTGATGACGTCGAATGACTTCATCATCAGTCGTGGTTGTTCTTCATATGAACTGTCTTCAATGGAGGCGGCAAGCCCTGATAAAGATCCCAATTCCACATCTTGCTCCACAGGCAATGCCATAATTGTAAGCGCCAGTTGGAAGAAAATGGCTGATACTAATGGAGCCTTCATGTCGTTCTCTGTGAAATGGAAAATAATTTAATTCATTTAAAGAACGTGGTCCTCTGGGCTTTAGGTTCATAAATTGATAGCGTAAAAATAGGCAAACTATCCCTCTTGGGTAGCTTATAAAACTTAAATAGTTTATATGAAAAGTAAATTTAAAAATAAAACGCAAAGAATGATGAAAACATACTTAATATGGTCAATTAATATCGGGGTGTCAAAGTTCCTTCACATATTGTGACAAATTCGACATAAATAAAAATTACTTCCTTTGCACATACTCCGCAGCTAACTATATCAGTGATACGGATGTAAAGGATTCGTTTGTGGGAAAGATAAATGTACAAAATGAGGTTAAAAAGAAAATTAATGGAATCCACATCAAACAATAGCAATGAAAGCATATTTACATAATTCAGGTGCTAACACCGCGACTGCAACTGTCCCAAATTGCCAACCTCTTGGTTTTTGGCCACTGTTTACCTTGCCCACTTCACTGAGGCTTGTACTAAATCTCCTACCTTTCAACACTACTGCTTAATTATGAAGGAAGTGGTTCTCGGAATGGCGCGGGGCTCAGATGTGCTTTCAGCGGATGTCTCCTGGGCGTCTCCTGCTCCTCCTCCGACTGCCTAGCGGTCTCTGTTATCCATGCTACTATCTCCTTCGAATCCTGCACACGTTTGAGGAGATTCTGCACAAGTGAAGCAAGGTGGTCGTTCACTCAGACGCAAAATCACATTTTACTAACCCCGGGCTGCATCCGGGAGGAATCAAATATCAATGCATCTCATTTTAAAAATGTAAAAATTCTCTACTCTATCATGATTATCGTGGCAGCTACATGTTTCATCATTTTTAAGATCTTCCCTGCAAATGCGAAAATTTTTAGGAAGAAGTGTGCATCACTTATTGATTAATTAAATAGTGGTTTAAAAGGGAGAGTGTGAAATTGGGTCAATGTTCATTTTTTAGTTGTATTATATTAGAATTAATGTATCTAATGGATTGCTTGAAATTGGTTAACTGGGACAACGTTAAATTCTTAGTTGTATGAGATTAAAATTAGTGCATTTTTAACCATGGATATCTATTCTGGTTCTAAACTTTGTATAAGATAGATAGAAACTTGGTATGTACACATTTGTTATTCATGTACATCTAATGATGCAACTAGGCAATACCCTACTAGCAGCAATGTATAATAATAATAATATTATACTTTACGATACAAAATTAAATGTAGAGTAGATCATTCCTGAATATTGCTGAAAATTTAAACAGTGGAACTTGGTTATAACGTCATCAAAGGGACCAGAAGATTTTTAGCGTTATATCCGAGTGACGTTATGAAAAAAGCAGCCTTAAATCTTAGTGAAAGGACAAAGTAAAAACGTAAATGTTCTGCTATATACAACGCTGTTGATTGAAATCTACTCGTACATTGGAATATGTATAATAAAAAAAACGTTAGTAAAAAAATGATATTCACAATTAAATATATTATAGCCTAATAAAATGTTTCTACACATGGTTTCCATGAACTTTGGGACATAATACAATCACACTACCCCTTTTGCAACCTAAGAATCGCAAAATGTTTGACGCTATACCCGAGCGTCGCAATATTTGTTGACGACAGAAACGGGTATTCGTACAACATAAAATGTTCAATTTTGGCTGGTCTGTATAAAATGTGACGTTAAACCCGAGTTGACGTTACAGCCGATGCCGTTATAACCAAGTTCCACTGTATATGTATTTTTTATGTCACTTAGAACCAACCTCGGGTTCTAATGGGTTAAAAAGAATTTGTTAGATGGAAGCGACAAGACGAGGTACGACTAAAAACATTGCTCTCATTCGGCCATTTTTTTCAAACAGAAAGTTACTGTAGCATCCAGGACTTTATGGAAGTATACTATGAGTGTAATTTATACTTCCATTATATTTGGAATTATATGGAGAGGCCAGGGCGGATCCAAGATTTTTTTCTGGGGGGCGCCAGGGTCTGGCAGGCAAGTGATCTTCTTATATTTGATATTAAAAACTACATGCAGCAATTACTCTAAGAAACATTCTCTATATAAAAGTTATTAATGTGGAAATATGTATTACTTTTATATTAAAATATAAAATTTTTACAATATTCGTATTAAAAATCTCGTCTATTTCTTAAGCGTCTGGTGGGGTGGGAACGTGCCCCGAGCAAAGTTTTATCACTATTCCGTCATTTATTCGAAAGTTTAAAATATAAAAAAAGAAAAATTTCTACCCACCTTTCATGAGTTGGTGACGTTTTTGGAGATCCAGTTAAGCAATATGTTCAGTGAGTAGCTCATTGAGGTAAGCTACCGCTCACAAGACTGTTAAGTAACAGCAAAACATGCAGTAAACGAACAAAGAAAATGAGAGGGTGGTAAGAAATATCTCGCTAATGAAGTAGATGAATCAACCAGCAAGATTGCAATGAAAATTAATGTGCCAATATCAAACATTACAATGCATTCGTGCAGTTACGATAAATAACTTAAATCCGTGTGCAAGTTTGAAAGCAGAAATGCGAAAGGTTAATCGCTTCATTTGGCCAGCATGGATTTAAATCAAGGTTAGGTCGTATTGGAAATTTTAATGGAATTTCGAGTTTTGCTGTGTCATTTAAGGAAGCCAAAGAACAGCAAAAGAGAGGAGAGTCGAAAAAATTAAGCCAGGAAATTAAAAGCCTAAAGAAATAAAAGATTGTGTTACCTAGGAAGCCGAATAAACAATATTTTTGATATCTGAAATGTTCTTCTAAATTTTATTTTACTTTATCCTCAATCATATTTGAAATTTTCAATAATTTAAAGGTCCGTAGGCAGTTATTTTCTTCTTTTTAACAAAACGTGGTTTTTATAAAAATTATTTTTATTCATTAGTACTATTTTAAAATTTTCAGTTTAGCTAGAGAGGAATTTTGCTATCGATTTGAATTTTAAGTTCAACCACTAAGTGGTTGTCTTAAATATTATCTTTTATACCCGTTAGCGATAACGATTGTTTCAATTTCAATCAGTAAGAAAAGTTTTCAAATCTACTCCAAACAAAATGCCAGAGCCTTGGTTGGCAAGAAAGTATAGCATGAAAGTTTAAATGATAAAAACACTTTAAATAAAATAGAATAATTATTATTGTCATAATTCCTCTATTTAATCAATTAAAAGAAAACTTGTTTCCATTTACCCTTAAAAATTGATAGATTTCTGCTCACTTTCATTCACCATTTATCTGACTGTAAAATTATAAGCTTTTTTTTATAATTTCTATTAGTTAAATTAGAGGAAGGAAAATAAAGAGCTTATAACAGTGTCATCAAGATTATTATAATGGATATTCCATTAAAATCATTGGGCGCTGTATTTGGTATGTTAAAATTAATTAAAACATACTGGTCTGAAAGCGCGAATATGATAAAATGTTCTAATTTATCTTGCCAACCTGCATAGTCCAAATGTCCTGAAATTGATGTCTTAACACACTGTATTATTATGTTGTCCACTCCATCTCTTTACTTTCTTTCACTTCACTGTTTATTTTGCACTTCAACTATTTTACCTATTTATTTCTGGACTCATTTAATTTCCACTATTTTAAATCAAAATTGAGATCTCAACAAGTTATGCAACATTATCATGAAAAGCCGTCAAGAGTTACGCAATGGATTCTAATTAAACTGTTCATCTTGCCAACCTACCTTGTCTGATGTCTTGAAATTTGTGCCTTTACGCGCTGTATTAGTATGCAGTTGCTCACTTTCTCTTTTCTTCAATATCTTTTCATCTCTATATTCAATTTGTTTACTTCTTCCACGAATACTACAATATGGGATCCTCAACTCACCTCTAAATGTGTTGTCAACCATCGCGCATTTAAATGGGTTTACAAAAGTCGCCGCTCGCGTCGCTAAAGTACCAATTGATCCGACTTTCACGGGAAAATTAAGTATAATTAGGGGTGTCAACCGAAATTTAAATTGATGATGATTTCACTTATCAAATTCATCACCCTTCAATGCTATTCCTCGCATTTTCAAAGACACTACTGCAAAATATTGTAAGAAAGTGGATCGCATTGCACCCATCACCGCGCCGCGGATATTTTTGAAAGCCGATTAAAATGCGACGTAAGTGGCAACAGAAATCAGCCTTCTATGGGATGGGATTGGGAATCCTCTATGCAGTCCCCTTGACTTCCTCCTACAATGTGAAATGATTTTTTAGCAAATGATTGTTTATTCAATTGTTGACTGGAACATAGAGACGGCAGAAGTTATGTACGAAGTCGAAATTTCCCCGTAGCAATATCCAATTTTCAGAGAAAATAATGAAAGGAATGTTGAATCACAGGCTTCTGTTGAAGATAAGCATCAGAAAAATATACAGGTACTTTACGCTTTACAAACAAATAATTTATTTCACCTACTCAGAGTCCTCAATATTGCCATATAATAACTACGAAGTGATGAGAGAGTAGTGTTGAGAGAGCAATCTGGAGGACTCTGCACCTACTGTGTTTGCAGCGCCTACATTGGATTTGAATGGCCGTTTTTAGAACTCATACTTAATTTTTATTTCCGAATAATATTTTGAGGTACTCTTCCAATCTTGGTAAAAGTGTATGGATATTGCATTGTCATCCAGTTTTGAGCTATCCTAAAAATTTCAGCTCTCTAGTTAATCGGGAAGTGGTAGAAATTTGGAGTTGCAAGATTTTTCCCGGAAGGACAAACAAGAAAGCGAGTATAATAAAATGTGGTAAAAAGGAATTTGCTTACAGCTGAGAAAACGATCGTAAATATAAGTGAACCATATATGAGTGGGTGAGAAGCCAAGGGGTACAAGTGATTTCTTTTTTCTGTGCAGTGTTAGGTATAGAAATTATGTCTGGAAAACAAACGAGATCAATTAGATATTTAGTAGTGCATTTGATTTTCCACCCGATGTCAGAACAGAGACACACTCGTATCTCTTGGCAACCAAGTTTTTATGTATTTCTTCTAACAATTAACTTTACCTAACTCTGTTGAGAAAAATATCACTTGTATCCCTTGGCTTCTCACCCTCTCTTATCATATGCTACGTATGGAGTAATTTTCTCTCAATGAAGCATGCATGAAGGATTGAAAGTTGGCAACAGGATGGAGAGGAAGAGTCTAAGCATTCAATATATGATGCAACTAAGAATGATGAATATAAAATACCATTGAATCATGAAAATAAAAAATGTTGGTTCGACCTAGTAAGTAATAAGCAAGTGCTAAGAAGATTGGGAGAAAAGAGAAGTCTTCCAGAAGCTATAAGAAGAAGACGTACAACTTATTTGGTCACATTATGAGGCAATCGTAGGACAGTTGGAAGGGAAGAAGGACAAGGGATGGCCCCAAATGAGTTACATAGGACAGGTTATGAAGAACGTAAAAGAGAAGAAATACTTCACTGAAAGTAGGATAGCAAACGAAAACTATATTGCGACCGCGAAAATCGATCGCAATTTAGAGAGAACGGGGATTTCACGTATTTATCCGATAAAGTTCAAGTTTCGCTTCCATTTTTTTTACTCTACAATTGTGTGAAAAAAATTGATAGTATTTGACGCTAAATAAGAATGGATCCCTCACGACTGACCCATCACTAGCCATGAGGGTAGGAGGGCAGGAGAAAACCCGGTGTCGGCAATAACATACTCGTAACGGGAAGCCTAACGACCCATCAAACGGGCTGAGTGCTATGCTTGAAGTGCCCTCTAAAGTGCACTTAAGAAGGGATCGGGTAGTCTATAACAATTTTCCGCTCCGCCGGGATTTGAATCTGTAACCGGTCTTTTCATACATCTGCATAATATCCTGCGAGCCACCTCTAGGGTGTTTGGCAATCACCAGCATGTAGAGGATTCCCACATGCAAACCACACGATCATAAAAATGTTAAAAATGTAACAAAGTATACTTCCACACTCATGCAGAGGCAATATTTGCCTTGTTAGAAACACTACGAAAATTCAAATGCATGAAAAAACATTTGCAAAACAGTTTTCCTCTAGCATTCAGGTTTAATCATTGTAATCTCTCTTCTGCATCTCTCCAATAAATATACACTTCAAATGACACTTCGGCAAAGTGGAGCCTGGAAGCGTGAATTGTTCATCTCGTTAGACAGTAATGGTATCAATGTATACGGAAATGAGACGGGGTTTATCACATCATGCGAGCCTGCGGTCGGCTCAAAGGAAGCCGCTATCATACATGACTAGAATAGCAAGTCATAGCTACATATACGACACTGGAAGACGAAGCAATACTCTCCCGTGATTCTTGAACGGAAAAGGGGGTTCCACATAATAGAGGAAGACAAAATGTCATCTCTATTGCTCATTCTCGTCACCGTTTCTTCCCTAATACTCTGCGGTGACACTAACTCGGGAGGAAATGACCTAATGTCAGCTTTTTCCATGACGAAACGTGCAGCACGGATTCCAACCCTGGCAAACGGCACGCCATCGGTCGCCGCTGACGCTGGCCAGGGGAAATCGCAAAGATGGAGATCTCGGAGACCAACTGTGCCACCGAAAAAAATAGTGTCCGGTCGGAAGGAAAACACAGATGCATTAAGTGCAGCGATCGACATGAGAGGAAGGATGAGACCGACGTCAAATTGATAGCGTCTAGTGGTCCAGGTGCGTTCTTCTACGATGTCCCACCATAGATTCAGAACTGATGCTTCCCCCTTATTTCCGCGAGGCGTCTGACGAGAAAAGCTGGCTTCCTAACTCTACGCAATATTCTGCAGCCAGTCAAGAGTGTTCAATGAAGTAAAAATGTGATTTTTAGAGAGTGAAAGTGTGATGAAATAGAGCTGTGATGGAACACTGTAAATTTAAGCGTGCAGCCTATATTTTGTAACGTGATAATCTCTGTAGTCAACATTTCCCAATCAATTAATATATGTATTTGAAATAAGTTCCCCACGCAAACATATCTGGGATTTCGACTTCATTGCATTTAATTGCTGCGATTAAGGTAACATGAATGTGGCTCATTGTATTGTGTTTGGATAGTGAAAATAAAAATGTAAAACTGACTACCTGGAAAAGTAGCAAATGTTGCTTATTCTTACTTACTCTGCAATATTTAACAGCATCTTTTGTTATAAAAAGAATTTGCATTTCCACTCAAGGAAATTTTGAACGATGTGTAAAATTGTTCATTCATCTTTGGAACCTTCAGCATTCGCTAAACGTAGCGGCAGCAATAGTTACGGAGGATGTGGGATGAATCCCAATTTTTAAGCATTGTTTTTCACAGCATTCTTAACAGCACGAGGTATGTTTAGAGAATAACGGGAATTTAAGTTTTTGAAACAAATTTTTATATATTCGTCTCTATTAATGTTGTCGCCGTGAACATAATCCTCATTAGATATAATGACACTTGCGACAACAAACAAGCAATAAGGAATGAGCCAAAAATCGCTGCGCTCGTAAAAACGCGTTCCATCATACCTTGGACGCCTTAAGCTTTGTGGGTGGGACTTTGCTGCCTTCGCCGCGGGCGTGGTGTCTGCGGGCTTATTCTTCGGCTTGTCTGCACCCTTGGTCTTCTTCGCGGGGGGCGATGATTGAAAGTGGCTGCCACAGAAAACGTAAACAATGAATACCGTTGAAAATTATCTCATACTTCATGGGCAATATATAACAACATAGTAAAAAAAATTATTGTCAGACTATTCAAACTCGCGAAATTTAAAAGTTGCCGTTACTTTCTGAACAAACCTCGTGTATTGATTGAACATAATACTAGTGCCTTAAATATAGCCAGCACTAAAATTTTACCTCGTCCCTCAACATTTGGGTGTCTCACATGAATACGTGCATACCACGCTGATTTTATATTTTTCCTGTAATATATTTCCTTATTCTGCGATATTATTGCCTAGGGTTAAATTTATTCAACTCCCAAATTTTACCTCAATTCTACACATTTGGAAGTAACACATGAATACTTGCTTACCTCGTAAATGCAATATTATGCATATCATACCTATCCTTATCCTACGATTTTCTTCAAAATCTAATGAACTATGTGCCTTGTTCTTCACAAATTAACATATTACGTAATTTCAATGTACGTTTGATCATGCATAAAATTGTGCTTGCTTTGTGCTACGCATTCCAATAAGTTGGCAATTCGCGGCTGGATACGAGAGAAAAAAATTTTTTTGCTAAAGAAGAGACGACATTCTTCTCAAGAAATGTTGTGAGGTAGGTAAGAAAGTTTATATCCTTAATATTGGGCGGTTAATGCACATTTTTCAGAAACTAATGTGTTATTTAATCAAACTTTTCACCCATTTTACTTCAGCCGTATTCAGTAAATATCATGTAGTTCCATTCAGAAATAAATAAGGCTAAAAATAGATCTAATTTTTATTTTAATAATATTAAAACAAAATTTGGAGCTAATTAATTTTAATTGTAATCTAATGCACTATCATACATCTCATTAGAATCTCGATAATTTTGCTTCGGTTCCTTATGTTTTGCCAAAAATATGAAAAATAATAAAATCATTCATTGCAACTACTTTATCATGAAAAATTAATATAATTTGTAAAATTTCATTCCGTTTTTTTAACTGTAGGTAAACGTTTGGTATGTTTTTCAAATAAAATTCACCAAATCAAAAATAATGTGTTCTATGTTCCGACATTTAATCGCAAGCACTACCTCCCATTTGCATCACGAAGACATCGTGAACGTTCACGACATGAAATACGAAGAAAATGTGACTCATAAGTATCAAGCGGGCTTGTAATGAGGCAATAGAACACATTCATCGGTGTTACTTTCACTTTCCATTGCTACTTCTCACTATATTTCCATTCCATCATATTAAAAAAATTTAATTCTAACTTTCCGGTACAACAACTCCCATCTATGGTGGTAAGCGGGCATCCATTTATTACGTGAGGCGTTTTGAGGGAGGAGTCTAGCTCATTCTCACCCAACCTCATATGGGAGAAATCCTGAAGAGTATCACGCAATTTTTTCGGCAAGAAACAGTAAAAATTGTGAGAAAACGGGGTTGAATTGAGCGAAAACGTATTTTTCTATTGAAATATCAGGCATCATCTTTTTTGTTAAAGGAAAGGGAAGAAGGAAGTTTGGAGGGGGAAAGGGAAGAAGGAAGTCCCAAGTTCGGTGATTAAAGAAATGTGTGCTAAGTGGGGGGAATTGCAATTGTTTATAGAAAACTCTTTCCCAAACAGTGCAATAGGCAATAGGAGCCTAAACATGTTCAATGACCATGTGATGTCGCATTATCGAAAAGTGTTACAAAAAAGGCAGAAGCAACAGTCAATGTATAAGTTTTTTCCTTCAACCCCAAAGTGACAGAGGACTTCCCCCGAAGTTCTCACAGAGGGGATTCCCCGCTAAGAAGTAATTCCACCCCTTCCTCCTCACACCTCCATCCACTCACGCCATCACATGGCAGTAAAAACGGTTAGTTTTCCTACGTTTCCCAATGTTGCTTGTAATGTTTTTATTTATATTTAACCCAATTTGTTCTCTATTATAACTATTGTCATTTAAAAAAGCATACCTATATAGCCTGTAACTTTCATATTATAGCGAGTCAATAGGAGCTCAGAACCAATTATTACTATTTCCTTTATTTCTTATCGGGAAAATTGTTTCGGATAGCGAGCATTTCGGATAACGACCAGCTTTCTGGAACGGATTGTGGTCGTTATCCGAGGTTCTACTGTATTTACAATGTTTTTTTTACATTTGTGCTGTCTACGGACGTGTCATTAGATGACACATGTCCACGGACACAGCAGAAGAGTAATATTGTGTTTCCTCAGGAGGAAAAGTTATTTTATATGGTATTTTTATTTTATAGTCCGTGGACATCATGTCCACGTTGCACAATTTCCTCTAAATTAAGTCATAGTTGGGACTGAAAATAAGTTAAGACACTGTCCTTACTATATTGAACTTGCATTTTATAGCTGCAAATTATATTTCAATTGTAATCAGTAAAAGATTTTAGTATTACTAATTTTTACCTTTCCATGACATAACTGATTATCTTGCATCTTTGAAAAAACTGAATTAAAATATTTCTTCCAGCATTAAAACATTCACTAAACCAAGTATTAACTCAAACAACCCAATATAGCTGACAATCTTCTCCTCTACACATTGTCTATACAGGGCTGCCACCATCTCCTATGAATAATTACGCCTTTTTCTGTGTCCACGGACATTGCTTTTTTGGGTAGGACCAATGTTTTTTTTTAAATAACAAATATTATGAAGTCAAAGCACCCCAAAAAGACAACTTTGGAATGTTTATTTTGTTGTAATTTGTTTTATGATAGATTTTATAATGAATTATTTCGTAAAGGTTGTTAATACAATAGACACCTCTTCGAAAATCTATGTGGGACTGTCCACAGATATGACGAATCATAGCCTATGGACATTAAATTTGGGGAATATAATTTTTTTCTTTGCTAATTTGTCACTAAAATTAGTAATAGAGTATATAAAATAATATTCCAGTTTAGTTTTGATTAATAAGTTTTGGTTTTTTATGGCAGTCCATGGCCATAACTTCGTAAGATTATGGGACAATGGCCCATCTGTGAATTTATCTAGTAAGTGATGAAACTCGTGAGTTATTTTGTCTTAGATTGCTAAGGAATGTTTATTAGCTTTTCATTTGTCCATCAAACTGTGGAGTACCTCTATTACATTCCATTTGAAAAAGCAAATTTAAACACACTTGTTATTTCCTGTCTCCTCAAATCTACGCCTTGATTTTCCTCTGCATTATCACAATAGCCCATCCACAAAATTTTATCCCGCTCGTATCACAACTAAAGATTTTTTTGAAATTTTCAGTAGCACAGGTAAGCATATGTCTTTTTATGTAATGCTTATATTATATAGATTGTACCTAATTCTACCTCGAGCAGATGATTAACCTCGCCAACAGTATTCATCTGTCGGCATTTGGTTGTTTGGAGCTGACTTTTCTCCTTTCTGCGTCACCTCCGGAGAGAGCTAAATTTAAGCATGACGACCAAGGCAAACATGGCAAGGCATGCGTTGACCGGAGGACGCAGGAAGCAGCCTTGGAAAAAGGTATTTTCTCACAGTTATGCAACAACCTATAAAGAAACTTAGCGACGTAGGAATGGCAAGAGTATTCCAGTCTGAGCTGAGGACGAGATAGGACGCGGTCTGGCGCTGCTGTGATTAAAAACTTAAGTCACACTAGTTACATTTGTGCGACAAACTATAAGGAAACTTTGCGACGTTGGAATTGCAAGAGTATTCTAGAGTGAGCTGAGGACGTGATAGGACGCGGTGCGGCGCTGCGCTGATTATAAACATAAGCGGAGATATTTTCTTTAGAATATAACACCACAATGTCACCTTCATCGCTCCTCGTTGTCGCCGCCGTGGCCTCAATACTCATTGGGGGCGCCCATGCCGAAGACCTGGGATCGATTTTCCCCGGAGGGAAAGAGTTATTGGATACATCGAGCATTCTGGGCGAAGTGCAGGTTTCTCCGAGTGTATTGTTGCAGCCATCGGATCGCGTGAAGCGGAGAGTACGAAGAGCGCGACTTCCTAACATTCCCCGGAAAGAAATTGTGAACGGACGGAATGACAACGGAAACAGAGTTGATTCCAGAGGAAGGTTCAGACCACGAGGGTGATACACCAGCTGTCAAGTACCTAGTTTCCATTGGTTACCAAAGAAGTCACCAACGAGCTTATTTTCGTTCGCAACGCAACCAATCTCCCCTACAGCTTAACTAGCTGAGGTTGCCTTTCTTTCATATTCTCTTCACCATTTTTGCTAAAACCGAACCTAAGTTTTTTATCAATAATTTAAACAGTTTTCCAGAGAACTTTTTATTTACTCAGGACAATGGTTTTGACAGTTAACGTAATCTCTCCAGAAGATGACCATGGTGCCGTTTTGATATTAAAAAATACTATGTGGAAAAACAAATTTTAAGTTATTTATCCAATATTTTCATCAAAGTCCAAAAAGTGTCACCGGAAACCAACAACTATGTGAACCTAAGTCATGATCAGATTTGCTGAATACTATTCGAGACACAGAACTGGAATAAACCATCAGAAATCAATGTCTTGATTATGATAAGTGAGCATAGTGAAAATATTTACTATAAAAGTTATTTCGGGTGATTCTTGGCGTGTAAATAAAGTTAATCTCGCAACACGATGGCAATCCTCAACGAAAAAAGTTGTTTTTTTTTCTTCTGTGTGTGATGTGCTGCATTTTTGCGAAAATTACCATCCTGCCCTACGTTCTTCGGTTTGAATAATAGGATGGATTTTGTGAGTGAGGGTGTTTTCATTGATTCCTGTACACAGTGATATGACTCCAAAAACAAGTATATTTTAGGATGAATGTTTTCAGCTAATTGAAGTCTTTTCGCTTTTGTAAGGGAAAGAGACGGATCAAGTGTATGAAGTATGAAGTGATCTGAAAGTGTGAAATTAAATAATTTTTAGAGAAACATTGGATTGGATATAATGAGTGCAGTGACTATTTGAGAGCTCCTTATTAAATTACCCACTTTTCCATTTCTTTTTTTTTAATAACGGTTGGATTCGATAAAATAACTTTTGATAAAATTCTTCTTTCTTTCGGAATTGACTTTCCATAACAAAATACTAGATTGCTGGAATGGAATAAGTAGTATCCATACAAAATGTCACCCTCTCTTATTAAGAGTTTTTATAATATGTTCATACTCGAAGATTCACGAAATGTTGAGTAATTTTAATATTGAATTAAATAAAATATTCCTAAGTGATTCATTTGCTTTTTAATGCGCATTTATTACCTGGATAAATGTTTTGATACGTATTTATTACCTGGATCGATTGTTCTCTTGAATTATAAAATCGAACGAGTTACCGTGCTTCAAACCAAAAGTCTAAAAATAACCTTGCCAACTTTTCGGTGTTCAATGGCCACCATTTCCTGAGATGGAATATATTCTTCTCGATTCTATCACCCGTTGCCACACTACGCAACAGTGAATTTTTTTTCTTAAAGTAGTTGTTTTAACGTATTTTACCTCCTGAATTAAAAAAATATGCACAAAATGTCGTATCACCCACAGTTTTGGCCATTTCTTGAAAAGAATTTCCCTTTCAACCATCGAAGAGGGGTTAAAGATTCCTCTAACATGTATCTAAGGATTCACTTCCCAAGGGAATTGTTCGACGGATTATGTATTTCTATCTCTGAGTTCTTTCCTTCGGATGAATATTTTTCTTTGTGCTTCCTTTACTCATTTAATACCACACTTCTTATTGACGGAATTAGCATCTAAAGTAGAATTTATATCATTAATTTAGTAATTTAATTAGTTTCCACGCCATTTATCGCAAACTAAATAGGAATGGATTGCAAATACGCTTAATTTTTTTTAATAAGCTAGAGCGAAGTTAATTATACCCATATGTACTGAAGGATTTTTAGGGCTCTCCAGATTTAAAAAAGCAGAAAAATTATTAGAAGCGTTATTTGGTTGTTTTCATTCTTAAATGTTTTAATTCTATTTTTCAAATTTTATAAAATGTGCAGATTTTCATAAATAAATTTATTTTAATAACTCCCGCATATTTACCGATCATATTATATTCAGTTCTGTTACTCATAACATTTATTATTAGCAATGCCGTGCAATCTGCAAATTTAATTATGAATACGTAACCTCATGGCGGTAAAGTATTAAAATGTGAGCGATAAATTTTTCAGAGAAGCTTTGTATATAGGAGAAAGGATCTTTAGAACACGACCGCAGTTATTTTTCTCAGTTTTCTACTTTATTTTCTGTCGAATTTTGAGCTTAATGTTTGCATTTGGGCATAGAATTGAATAAAGGAGTGTAATAATATTATGAAATAATGTAGCCCAAGCGTTTGAAATAATTAAAAATGCTCTTATGGAAGAGAACTTCCATTAATTCACGCCGAAAACGATAATTGATGAAATAATTATGTTCATTAACCCGTGTATTCCATTCAGTAGGAATCCTAATCAATTAAAGCTCTTTGCATTCAAGACATTGTGATGTGGCATTTCTAATACCTACGTTGAAAAAAATATTGCAGATATGTGTTGCACTCACGCATGAACTAAACCCTTTTTGAATTACGGATAGGAATTAAAACTGTAATAACAAGTAATCCACCCCTGCCGAAAAAGTCAACTTTTTGCGGAGAGATATCGAGGAACAACATATCGAATGAGAAACAAAGCTATCGTATTCCCCTTTAATTTACTGCAACAGCTTACAAAACGTGTTTTAATTCCTACACAATCCTGCAAAACCGTACATGATTATAATTGAGTAGCTATCGAAACACGTGTCGAAAAGTGTTATAATAAAATTAGAGGGGAATACTATCTTCTTCCTTCCAGGATTAGGCTACTAAGCCTGTTCCGGCTCTACATTACCATATTTTCCTTGGTCTTCCTCTACTCCTCCTGCCAAATGGTTGATATTCTATTGATTATTTTGGAATTCTTTCATTTGGGATTCGAAGGATATGTTCCTTCCATCAGACCAAACTATGTAACCTGAGAATTTCAAAAACCTAAAAAAAGGCTATGGCATTTTCAGGAAGCAACCCGATATGAACAAAAATTGTTATTCAGGATCAAGTCCTGGAGCATGTGTCACACTTTCAGTACTTATGATGCGATATAACACACGACGAGGACAAAAATATTATAAAAAAGTAAATACTTTCTAGAGAATACTTGGCACAATTTGAAGCACTTAAAAAAAACAAGAACGAGGAATACGATATCTTCGTTTATCATTTACCTCTGTCGAGAAAATTTATGATTTTCCGGTCACCAGAAAACCTGTTATTCACCAGCAGGTATTTAAGCAGACAACCCGGTTTGGCTTCTTAAATGGTCGTATCAATAAAATTCACAAACTCATTTTTAGCTTTGTGGTCCAATTCCATTATAAGTTTTCTTGGATATACCTCTACTTTTTTCCATAACGCGACCCGGGTCTCGATGATTTATATTAATTTTCAGGCGTAAATTACGATGTATTTACCTTATTGTTGTTGCCAAGTTACCTAACGGAGGAAGTGATGAATTTCAAAACGGACGCCGGAATAGGGGAAATGGATGGGGAAAGAAACTCATCGAAAGGTCGCGTCATGTAAAAAAGTAGTGGTATAAGTAATGGTGAAATATCTAAGAAAAGTTGCTCGTATCAATTCCAAGAAACCTGTTCCATTCATGGCGAAGCCTTTGTTAGGAGGAGTCATGCTTTCCTCTCGGCCCGCCATTTTTGATGAGTTATCGTTCATTTAAAAATTATGTTATCACTAACAGTTGAACAAAAGAAAACAAGTAGTGCTGTTACGCTAATTATTTTTGATGCTGTCAACTAGTTATATCGGCTATGGCATCCTTTCGAGACAAGCAGTAACTAGTCAACAGCATTAAAAAATAAATTTGGTGGTTTCCGGCATTACTTTGCAGAATTAGCTGAACATTTTAGATGAATAAATTTAAAACTTAGTTTTCCCACAGAATTTTTATTAAAACACGACCTAGGTTTCGACAATTAACGTCATCTTTTAGTAAGGAATACATTTGGGCAACGCCTTCAATGCTAGACTAGAGAGGGAAAGAGGGGGGGGAGCTGTAGGGGATGACGTTAATCTATGGCTGTGTTTCAATAAACATTGCGTGGAAAAAAAGTTTTAATTTTATTCATCCAGAATGTTCAGCAAATCCCCCAAGGTATCGCCGGAAGCCACCACTTTTCCAAAACCACCATCAATTTTCTTCATTCAAAATTAACTCGTAACCAGTGACGTGCAATTCTCGTTACACTACCACTGACGTGCGGTCTGGGAGACCGCAGTAAAACAAAAATTCATAAAACGTTGCAAAGTCATTTTTAATGCTTAGTTTAATGATTCTTTGACTGCTTAACTATTATAAAACTTATATTTAATATTATGCATTCCCAATACGAACCAACTTTTTCAGTAAAAATTGTTATTTGAAACAGGATAAAAAAACTGATATAAAAAACACTTGAGTTGTTATTATTATCGTAGTTTTTTTTAAATTAAGTACTTAATTATCCACGTTATGCAACTAAAAATGCTTCCTTGCAAATTATCAATTATTATTATTCTTGAAAAATCACTTGCAGATGTTTTTAACAACTTTTTGAATTATTTCCACCAGCATTACGTTTATTGGTTTTTCCAATTTAGTGACGTGAGGTCTCAACGACCGCTACTAAAATTCAGTTTCAACTTTTCAGAAATAAATAATAAGAACGTTCAATTTTAAGAGTGCTATGTCCTTAATATACAAAATTAAGACGCTCCCGTAGAGATATTTTGAAATAACAATTTTGAAAATATTCATAATTTTAGAAACGCAGCGGTCTCTCAGACCGCACGTCACCGGTTAAGGGTTAATAAAAGAAGGCAGAAAATTCAGTGTTTCAGCAATTTTTCCTAGGGCTTCAGAAGATTTTAAAATAGGGTGGATTGTATGAATATTTTTTATATCTCGTCTCGTCCGCCCAAAATTCCCCCCAATAGATGAGCCATAGAGGCGGTTGGCAGCACTGTAATGCGTAGAAAACTGAAAATTTAGTCATGCTAGATAAAAACCACTTTTGGGCTATGTCGCCGCGAAATCGGTGCCTGCACGCCCTATCTCATCATCACTCAAATAAACGGAGTGGTCAATACTCTGATTCACCACTCTTACACGCTGAGTGACTAAAACAACTTTCCCGAAGAAAGGCGGAAACTAGAGGCCATTTTGCGAGGAAATGGATTCGGCGACAGAATTTTCTCACGAACGTTTAATAAGGTCATGACAGAAGAATAACGAAGACAAAAACAACACCGCGGAAGCCGCGAATTTGTCAGCAAATGATCTCAGTGACCAGAAGAAAGCCTTCCTGCCGCACATAAAAGGGAGGACTGACAGAATAGGAAATACCCTGCGTAATTTTCAGATAATGACAATCTTCTCTCCTCACGTGCAGATAAAAAAATCTCTTAAAAATCGTCAAGGATAGAAGTCTGGGGATCGAGTTGGTGTGGTGGCTAGAGTGTTGGCTTCCTACTCGGTGGGCCCGGGTTCAAATCCCTGCAGCGGCAGAGAACTTTCAGAGATTGCCCGATTCCTGCTTGAATGTTGTGTGGAGGACATTTAAGCGCAACACTCCGTCCGTCGGATGGGACGTTAAGCCGTGGTCCCTTTTGCATATTTCTTTTAATTTAAATTAGCAATTGATTTATTCATTTACTTCAACAGTTAAGCCATAGTCCCCTGGGCGCCTTTCGTTAAGAGCAGGCTAATGCCGACGCCGATTTTATTCTCCACCCGTCCTTATCTACCCTTCCCTCATAGCGCAAATGACCTCAGCTGTCGGTCGCCTCCTCCAAATACCATACCATACCGATAGAAGTCCGCTACAAGTTTCTGACTTTTTGTCGTGTCTCATCTCGTGCACCCCAAACATTTGTGTTAATGGGTCAGTGGAGAAGTGGATTTCATGTTGTAGCGATTACCTCCTCAGGGGGGTTGCAGTTTATAATTTTCATTTTTTTCTTAGGTTCGAAGAGCTTTACCTCCTCCTATTAAGTTCTCCCACACCAAAGGCACTTTCCCTTCCACTCGCTGGAATTCTTCGGAATCAGGAACCTCCAATATTTTACCATTCTGCAATGCATAAATGCTCTACACTCAAGTACATACACTAGTAATATAAACTCTGTGCTGCAATTCATGAACAAACGAAAGACATAATAATGGAATGATGGGGATGCATTCTCTAAAGGCCTGCCTACACTATATTAAGAGGTCGTACAAGTAAATTTTTTTAATGCATGAACGCGAGAATGGACGCCAGCATGCACCGTGTAACCGCGCAACTTGTGCGAACGTATGTACAGAAAATGGAATCTACTCTAATTTGGTTCATACATTCGTACCTTCGTACATTAACATTAACTGGCACGAGTTAATGCAACGTATAAACAGGCCTTACGGCTTGTCGTACGATAGGACATAAGCAGACGTCTACATCTACATATTACCCTGCGAGCCACCTCTAGAGTTTTTGGCAGGGGGGGATCAATCGCCAGTGTGCAATAGGATTCCCACATGCACACCACACGGTCCAAAAATCGTTACGCATACTAACAAATTACACTACCACATTGATTCAATGGTAAAACCTGCCAACTGCTCATTAAGATAATCTGCCAATAAAGCTAGAACATGCTAAAAATGCTGCTAGAAATACTAGGAAAACTCAGAAATACACATTAAGGAATGCATAAATTCCTAGTCAATTAATCTATTATCAAGTCCAAACGCTGCCGTTATAGTCTCTTATAGATGGAAAAGACGACATCCTGAATCAATCTCTTCTACTCTCTATATCTGTTATTTTATTTATACGATCTGATCTACCGCAGTATGTTGGCGTTCGTAAGATATGGCTAACTTCATCGGAAAATACACCGTTCTTGAATTTACGGAATAGGTTTAGCCTATTTTCCAGTCTAAGGTGTGTCAGAGTCTCAAGGCCTGTCAGAGATTCCCATCCGAGTTTATCTAAGAGGTTGGTAACACCGACAAGACGTTAGCCGTAAGACGTGAGACGGAAGTCGTAGGATAGTGCCTGTCTCCAATGAGGGAAGTAAGCCATGAGAAAGAATTCAAAATTCGAATCGCTGACGGAAACAGCTGCGTACCGATATTATGAGTGGCGCACTCGAGACTGGAGTTTTTACCATGATAATGATGTATGTCGAGCTACTTTTTGCAGAATGTATTCTTCCACACACACATCAACGTACAATGTACATATTACACGCCCTTTATACCTACTTCAGGTCGAATGGTGGGAATCTGTTCTTTAAGAGCTGGTCAAGAATGGAACCAAAGCAGACATAGGTCGCTTGATGTAAGACATGAGGCTCAAGCCATTATTCCCCACGACTGCTAACGGCACAAAAAAAGGTAGAACGCTGAAATTTAAACACTTATATAAAATCCTACGGTAGCTTCACAGGGTCGTGTCATATATCGCTTTACTCATTGTTTATTTGACTACTACATCATTAAACATTGTTTGAACGTAATCGTTTAGCTTCGAACGGTTGAAATGGTGAATAAGAACGCGCGAAAAACTATGAGAACGGCGAAACGGCCGTCTTCTTCACCTCGTCACAGGAAAAATATTTGATTGGCGCATTTCATTGTGTTTCATGTAGAGAGAACAACATCTTCGCATTGCATACAGAAAGATCAATACTACGGACAGTAGTTGCTTTTAGTAGGCACCTAATTTTTCAATTTTTTCAACCACATACAGCGACTTCATACAAGTATTTTCGGTGTAACCTACTTAGAATGTAGGTATTTTTCTTAATTCTTAGGTGATAGTTTGCATTAAATTACTAAATTCATTAATATAATGTTCAGTGTTTAATTTAGTGAAGCCTAAACATAATATTCGCTCAACTTTTAGTCCTAAATACCTTTCCTTTGGTTTTCATTTATCGGAAGTACGACTGTAGTCATATGAATTCTTTACCACCCACTTCAGGTTTGAGGGACTTAGCACTGGCTACGGGAGCGCTCAAGTCACGCTCTGATTTGCAATCCGTAAGGTAAAAGATATAAGGATATACTTTGTCCATCTTTCTTACGGCTCATGTCGTATGACTAATATTCATTGTAGAATCGCATTTTCCTTCACTAACGGCTTTATATCTTATTGTAAACTAGCCCTAGATTTATCACCGACGCAGATATCGAGTTCGGATAAGCTTTCAAGCCCATTTTACCTGCCATGGTAGAGATAGCAGGAGTGTGGGGAGAAATATATATGGCTGTTTCTAAAGTTAGACTTGCCATATATAACGTAAAATTAAAGAATAAAAATGAATATGTGTTTCATTACCCTGCATTTTTTATTTATATACTTATTTAGTGGTATTCAAACTTGACTCCTTAAGATTCTGGAGTCTAAAATGATACTGTGGAAAATTGTGAACACTGGAGTCATAGGTTAGTGACAAGTCTCCGTCACAGCTATTATTCATGAAAAGAATTTTCTGGGGCCTATTGGAGCCGTAGCGACGGTCCAAAGTTAGCCATAGATTCTGGGAATCGTGCACGAATGATCCGTCTCATTTCGCTAGCTTCGCGAGCATCCATTAATCATGTGAGGCGTTTAGGGGGGTGAGGAGGTAAATCGATTCTCAGCCAATCTCACGATGGGGAGATTGAACCTGGCAAGTGTCACGTAATTATTTTTCCGCAGGAATCAGTGTAACATTGCGAGAAAACTAGGTTGAATTGACTGATCTTACATAAAAATAATTATACAAATTGGTTGTTTTAATAAATCCAACGCAATGAAGCATAGATTAACGTATTTTCACGGTAAATTCGCATTTTGAACAATCTCAAGTGAGATTAGAGGGAAGCGGTCGAGCTAAATCTCACGATATATCACTAAGGGGAAGTGGGTGGGGTCCAAAAATCCCCGCAATCACCTCGCGTAATTAATGGACGCCACCTTCCTTCTCCGCCGTGTGCCTTCTGGCTCTCGTGAGAGTGGGCGTGTGGGGGGGCAATGAGATGATAGCAGCGAG
This sequence comes from Ischnura elegans, assembly GCF_921293095.1. Lineage (NCBI taxonomy): Eukaryota > Metazoa > Arthropoda > Insecta > Odonata > Coenagrionidae > Ischnura > Ischnura elegans. Next base: position 88,995,003 of record NC_060252.1, read on the forward strand.
AAGAGGGAGGGTAAACGTAAACAATAGGGAACCTCGCGAGACCGATGAAAGTAATTGAAAATTGAAAAATGAGTCCTGATTGATACTGTACGTTTCTATGTGATGGTTTCTCCCAAGTATTTTATCCGTGGGACAGGGAGCAGCGACTGGGAACACACGCGCACGGACGGATTTTAAAAAGTTTTTACTTACCACACTTTTTACTTGGTTTTACATTTATAACTCTAAAGCATTTTTTTTCAGTGTTAAAAATGCCCTTTTCATTTAATATTTGACTGAAATCATTCCTCACGAATAGGTATGGGCTCATGAGGGAAACCACAATGTATGCGTGTAAACATCCGAAAAGGAAACACCCGTTAGGAAATAACAAGGTTTTTGAAAGACCTGACCCAAGTCTAATGTTTGGAAGCTATATGAAGAAAAGCCAACAAAACGTTTACAATTGGCTACGATAAGATAGTTGATCTTTAGTGCTGGTAGTGCACGGGTCGGGCTAGCTGTGCGGCACAGAGCGGACTGAGCTACAAAAAAATCCTGGTATTCATAAGGTAAATCGTTCTTAAAGAGCTATGAATTTTTATTGCTTTGTGAAATCACTATTATAGGTCAGCAGCAATACGTGATAAATTGACGCAGCTCTCATCTGTTTTGCTATCAGCAATTATTTTCATTGAAAGTCATTTCTTTTGCTTAAATTATATTATCACTTGATGTAATATCACTCTTTACTCTGTGCACCGCCCGTTAGGTCCGCTTCTATGCTTGGTCCAGAGGTTTCGAAAATATTATTGTCAATTTCTAATCTCTTGCCGCCTAGATCAGGGCCCAATTACCTCTAGATTGAGTTATCTGATGGTTATAACACTGACCTAACACGCTTTATCTGTGAAATCATTTTCCTATTATATTGTTATACCCACCAAGTCTAGATTCCACAGTGAATGATGAAAATGGCGCAGAATCTGACTGAATATATTATTGGATTAAACATTTACAATGTAGGGTTGAGCGCTGACGCTGGTCCTCTTTTTTATATTTACTTAATAGCTTTACATCTAGGATTTTTTATGGAAAAAGGTTGGTCATTTTATGCTAAATAAAATATTTAGTCATTAGAATATCTAAGTTCTCTTTTAACGTTTTATGTCAACTTTGAAAAATCTTTCTAACTTTAGCTAATGTTTCTGCGGTCAATTGGGGCTTTGTTTGAGGCAAATTTTCTCACAAAACAATTTATTGCATGAATTGGGTGTACGAACGGTGTGTTGAGCAGTTAGTATGTCGAGCAGATTTATCATGGAATAGGTTTTATCTATACACTATAAATGTTAGGAAAATAAGGAAATAAATGTTAATTAAAATTATGATTTGCTCTGGGCTCGCCATATTTTGGAGTAGATAGTCACATTTGATCTTGTTCTCAACGCACCAGCATATACACTTTGTAACGCTTTATACTTACATTGTCTTCATTCTAAAAGATTTTGATTTAGTACTTACCTACAGCAACACTGCCCAACGTTTGCAATCATCAAGTCATCAAAATAATTGCTCAGAATTTACTTCAACGTATCCAATACGAATAATTGAACGTCACGCCATCAACTAAGCTTATACGAGGAGTGCTCAGAATTTAACGGGAATTTCAGTTTTTTTGCATTTATTTTTTTATTCATCTACATCAATGTTAATTCTGTTTTAATGTTTATTCGCCTTCAAAATAGTCCCCATTTGATGTTAAGTATTTGTGCAAGCGCCTCCCCCAATCCTTGAAACACTTCTCAAACTCGATCTTTGGGATAGCTTTTAGCTCTGCCAGTGTTTTCTTTTAGTGTCATCCATGCTTGTAAAACGACGGCCCCTTAAGGTTCTATTTATTTTTGATATTGTAAGAAATCACACAAAGCCATGTCTGGCGTTTACGGAGCCTGAAGTATCCTTACAGTAAATTTATTGACAAAAATTCATGAAAAAGCAATGAAGTGTGATCCGTAAATCGCCGAGCTCATAGAAATACGATTAACCTTAGAGGCTTTCACAGGCAAATAGAACAGTGAATACAAAATAAAAAAACACAAATAATTGATACATATTTTATCATATTTTATAGGTATATGTACCAACATAATAAAAAATTGACTACCAGGCTCTTCAAACTCGCAAAATTAAAACTTCTTCTCTGAACAGGCATCGTATAATGATCAGAGTACTTGTGACTTAAATGCAAGTTCGACTGATTCAGGCAAGCTACAGAGGAAGTTAGACATGTTGAAATAAAAGGTAGTCGCACTTTTCCACGGTTATTTAATGCGAACGACTTTTAAAGAGCTATTATCTAGTACAAAACCGACCGAAACGCGTCGTACGAAATAAAATAACAGTGGAAAAGTGGAACTGCATTAAAAAAGTCAACGCTAAACTTTTACCTCATCCCTATACATTAGGGTATCACTCATGAATACTTGCTTACCTCTCAAATGCAATATATTTCCTGTAATACCTATATAGCGCCCCGATAATAGCGCCTAGAGTTAAATAGAGTCTACACTCAAATTTTACCTCATCCCTTCGCAGTAGGGTAACACACGCGAATACGTGCATACCTCGTGAATGCAATCTAAAATATGTTAATTGGCTTAAAAATGTTATTTACCAAGCAGTAATCAATATCTCAACAACATCCAGGTAACATTGTCAGCGTTAACATATGAGGGATTGGGAAGCATGCAGTGACAAGTGACTTTTCTAAACAGAGTTAGGTACAGAAAATGATAAAAGAAAAATAAGAAAACCTTCGTGGCCAAGGAAAACAAGTGAATCCCTGTTCTGTGCTGGTCTCGAGTGGAAATCAAATGCTCCGCTAAATATATAATTAATCTCGTTTGTTTTCGATGCTTAACTTCTGTACATAAATCTGTTTAGAAAATAAAATCACTTCTACCCCTTGGCATCTCAACCCCTCGCATGACATCCGTGCAATATCCATGTTAATCCAATTAATTTTGCGTGGATATTTGTCAAATACACGAAGGACCCGCCAAACAATGTTGCAACGATGTCCAACAATGTAGGTCCATATTACTACATGTCTTAGATATCTTCACAGCATCTAATAAGTAGATAATCCATATCCTCATTATGGTTTGAGGTAATTGCTAGACATACAGACTAAACATTTTTGCTATTCTATTCCACAGGAGTTTGGAGAGCCTGGTCAATTTTTTATTATGTTGGTACATATACCTATAAAATAAATACCTATAAAAAATATGATAAAATATATATCAATTATTTGTATTTTTATTTTGTATTCACTGTTTTATTTGCTTGTGGAAGCCTCTAAGGTTCGTCGTATTTTTATGATATTGTTTGGAATAAAAATTTTTAATATCACGGATATTGCAACTTGGATATCTATGTAACGTTCATAATTCACTGTGTCCGGCGATATCTGGTCGAAATGTTTTATATCCATGAGAATAAACTAAAATGGTAACCTTCCACACAATTTTATTTGCTAAAGTACCGACCCGGTTTCGATAATGACACTACGTGTCGAAACCGGGTCGGTACTTTACTAAATGAAAGGTTACCATTTTAGTTTATTCTCTTCTATGTAACGTTATTTTTACAACTTACCTACCGTGGATGTTACAAATAGAATATCTAAGTATCGTTGCCAAATTATCCATCGTGTAATAACAACGCGTTTTGATTATATCAACCTTATTGTGATATCCGATGGTTATTGTGTGCTGCTTGCGTTTTCTTCTAAGGTTATCATTGCGTTACCATAAGACTATTAGTTTTTTGTTGAAATACAGTCATGTTTAAAGGCCCTCTATAGAAGACTCCCCTACTAGTTTATGTTTCGTTTATTTAACTCGCTAGCGCAAGAGATTCCAGATTTTTGAAAAGAGATGCGACGATTGTTGGATCGGGCCGCAGTGTTGGTAAAAATAATATGTTCTGTGTCTTTCTTGTAGGCGATATGAGACAACTGCTGGGTGCCTCGCTGTTGCTGTTACTCCCCATCGCGTGGTCAAACGAGAAACTGGGAAATGTGCAGCTCAAAACATTCAGCGCAATCAGCGATAATCATTCAGGAATTGAACCGAGATTTCAGCGCGTGAAGAGGCAAGATGGGATTTGGGTTTCCACTGGATCTTTCATCGAAGGGAAGCCAGAAGAAAAGAAGAAGAAAACGTATAAGAGTAGACGACGTACCCATCGCAGGAGGAAGATCGGTTAACTCATTTCCGCCAACCGTAGCCGTATAGCTACACCCTTCCATTCTGAGCAAATGAGGCTCTTGATGAAAAACGGCGTTCTATTTTCTTTTCATATTGTTACAAATAAGCTGCTTCATGTTTTACTAACCTAATCCGTCTATTAGTTTAACCTTCACCCAGGTAAAAATAATCCCACTAGCTGAAAGACATGGGTTTAAGTCGGAATTTCCTCATGGACGGCAATAGTCTGTAAATAAGTTGCAAGTGTAACAGAAGTATAAATAGGAGGACAATGAAAATATGGTTTTTACTTTCCTGCATCCAAAACTATACAATATTTAGTTATTAGTGGCTTTGCTTCAGACTTCTACTACTCATGTGTAAAATATTATATCATATTCAATGGTTATTATCAACGTATTAATTGTTATACAAGTTGCAGTTGAGGTGTACTCAAAGTGAATAATGTTTATAATACGAAAGTACTCTAAATAAATTTATCAACAAGACTACATCCATCATTATTTTTTAAATAAACTTTTGTTTAAAAATTTCTCCTCGCTCTGAAAATTTTAGATGTTTTCACTGTTCAACTCACTGTGCATTGCTTAAGACCTCTCTCGATACCCATGGCAAGATCTCACACCTCAAATGGCCAAACTATCTTCTATGAAATATCAATATGCGTCTCGAACACTTAGATTGGAATAGTTTTATAATCTCCAAAGAAAATACCTTCAATAAAAAAACTACAAGGTCTGTTGAACGTTTCGGTGTTCAATGACCGCCACCTTGATGCATTGGAACTATTCTCAAGTTTGCATTATCATTTGGTACATGTTATTGTACTTATACTTCACAATGTCATTGGACCGATTTCTTAAATATAATAACATGATTTGCTACCACATTTATACTTTCGTGGTGGGATGTCTTCCTTTGCTCATCTACCATTGCCAAGAATTCAACCTTTGCGATTGTATATTCTCTTTTGATAGTATTTAATTTAATAAAAATTCCAACCCCTGCAGATGGTGACCATTCTTTTCCTAACATATAGAAAGTTATAAGTATTAAAAGAAAATAGAGATGGCACTTTTCCGCAGGTTTATTTAAAGTACGACGCGTACATTCGAACTGTTTTGTAATCTCCAATGAAAATACCTTCAATAACAATAAAACTACAAGGCCTGTTGAAAGGCCATTGTACTTGATAATGACCTAACGGTTGAAAAGCGTCGTACTTTAAATAAACCTGTGGAAAAGTGCCATCTCTATTTTCTTTTAATACTTATAGGATGTCATTCCACTACATTATGCCTGCTTCTGTTACTTTTATATGGCAAGTTTTTGCAGTTTTAATATTTTAGATCCTAAAATTGAGACTTAAAAACAGGTACTATGAAATTCCCCGAAAAAGCTGGTTTAAATATTTTTTGTTAATTCCACAAGGGCTATTCGGGCTTCCATCCGGGTGGTCTCCCTCCATTCCGCCGACACAAAACAATTTTATTTAGCCCTGATGATGGAACCCGACTCGTGTTCCGAAACGTCAGCGGAATGGAGGGAGACCACCCGGATGGAAGCCCGAATAGCCCTTGTGGAATATATTCGCCGAGAAAGCATCACCTCTTACTTCATTTTTTGTTAATGTTTTATAATGTCTGGCTGCGTATGGCATAGCTTCAAATTTTATCATTTGGTAAGTGAATTCGCAATCTGTGATAAGCTCCCTGAGGTTGACTAATGAGAATGCTTTCCTGAGTATATGGATCAGGTCTTCCTTAATGTAAGTGCAGTAAAATAAACGTCCACTACCAACCGCTTATTTTGAGGTAAGTGTTATCAGATGTCTTTTTCAGCTTGATACCTAAGTAAGTCTCCTCAATGTATTCCCTCTCAGTAGATGAAATCTTCACGGGAAATCAGCCGGGTAATGATGGTCATTGCTGCGAACGTTTCAATGGCCTTCTCTGCCATCGTCTTCAGGGCGAATGATGGACCTGGTTATTGCCGGGCTTATATACACCGTTGGGGAGGTCAGGTCGTCTGTGATTGGTCAGTTTTAATTTTAGAGTTCTTTCCTCCTCTCAGCTTACCCATTCTTTTTATCATTGGGTTCCACGATTTGGTGAGGTTGAAACCCGCGTCCCTATTCATTTTATTATTTGTGATTCGTATTTCGATAGCTTCTTTTGTAAGGCGGTCCCAATATCCCTTTGCCTTGCAGAGGATTTTTGTTTCATTGAACTTGATGGTGTGATTGTTTTTAATGCAGTGGTCGGCTACGGCAGATTTCTCTGGGTATCCAAGTCTAATGCACCGCTTATGTTCTGATATCCTGGTTTCAATTGTTCTTCCTGTTTCGCCAATGTAGCTATCTCCACATTCACAGGGTATTTGGTAGACGCCAGAGGTCTTGAGTCCCATTTTGTCTTTAACCTTCACAAGTTGGCTCCGTAGTTTTTCTGGTGGCTTGTGAATTGTCTCAGTGTTGCGTTTTCTGCGTTTTTCAATTTCCCCGAGATTGTGGCAACATATGGAAGAGCAGCCTTGGCAAGGGGCTTAGCTTTGTCATTATCTTCAGGAGCCAAAAACTCTTCTGTTGCGCGTTGATCTTGAAAGGTCCTCTTAAGGGCCACCGTAATTTCTTTTTTCCCATAGCCGTTCCGTTGGAAGGTAGTTCGTAAGTGGTTTATTTCTTGCGGCAGGCTCTCCTCATTTGCGATGCGTTTGGCTCGGTGAAAAAGTGAAGTCAACACTGCACTTCGTTGAGATGGGTGATGGTGGCTAAGTCCGTTGAGATATAGATCCGTATGCGTTGGTTTGCGGTATACCCTGTGACTTAGGCTTCCGTCTTCTTTTCTGCGGATGTGGCCCATCGTAAGTGCCATCGATTCCCCAACATACAACCTGGCAAAATATCTTACTGGTATCATCTCACCTCTGCTAGGAACCGGTGGACATAACATCAAAAACTCGTCAGAGCTTGTCAAGACTCTTCAAAACGTCCGATTAGATCCAAGTGACATAATGGTGAGTTTCGATGTTGTCTCATTATTCACGAAAGTGCCCCTGAAGGAAGCACTTCAGCTCCTGAGTGCGCGCTTCAATATAAACATAGTCAACCTCTTCCAACATGTCCTCACAACAACGTACTTCCAATTTCGTGGTGAATTTTACGAGCAGACTGACGGTGTAGCAATGGGGTCTCCTCTCTCACCAGCCATCGCAAATTTGGATACCCAGAGAAATCTGCCGTAGCCGACCACTGCATTAAAAACAATCACACCATCAAGTTCAATGAAACAAAAATCCTCTGCAAGGCAAAGGGATATTGGGACCGCCTTACAAAAGAAGCTATCGAAATACGAATCACAAATAATAAAATGAATAGGGACGCGGGTTTCAACCTCAGCAAATCGTGGAACCCAATGATAAAAAGAATGGGTAAGCTGAGAGGAGGAAAGAACTCTAAAATTAAAACTGACCAATCACAGACGACCTGACCTCCCCAACGGTGTATATAAGCCCGGCAATAACCAGGTCCATCATTCGCCCTGAAGACGATGGCAGAGAAGGCCATCGAAACGTTGGCAGCATTGACCATCATTACCCGGCTGATTTCCCGTGAAGATTTCATCAACAGCATTCGCCGGGAAAGCACCAAATCCTTCTTCCCTCTCAGTACATTTCCCTCTAAAAATAGGCCAGATCCAATTCCCTTTTTCGATTTTTTTATAGTTTTCAGTAATATTCTTTTCTCCCCAACCCATTCCTGCACCTCTTCATTTGTCAATATCTAAGCATTTCACTCTCTTCAGCATTCTCCACACCCACACCTCAAAAGTGTTGATCTAATTCTTATTTCGTCTTCCCAAGTTATAGGTTTTGCATATATAGAACATAAAATTTCGCCTGTCTTTTCCTACGTCAATGCTGCTGCATCACATCTTTCTCTCGTAAGTAAATATTTCCTTTTCATAGTGTTTTTGTTTTACTTGATCTCTACCTAAATCCTTTTGTCTTCGGCCAGAATTCTTCCTAAACATCTATACATATTATAGCTCTATCTTTCCTCATTAATTATAATAAATATTTCTCCCATTATTCCATCTCATAACTTTAGTTTTCTACGCGTCATATATTTTCGTTTCTAGGTCTGTTCTTCATTCCTCTAAACTTTTTATCATTCCTAAAAGTGCCCGGTTGTTATCGACTAGAATCACAATTTCATTGGTAAACCTGATTTATTTTTTCTCCCGACATCTAATTTCTTTCTCTTTTCCACTTCCCAGTATTTTACTATCTCCTCAACATATATACTTAATAGTACTGAAAGTCAACAGCCTAGCTACACCCCCATTATCAGCTATGCTCTTTATCTCAATCTCCCATTAACGTATAAGACACCATTGTATAATTTATTACTGCATTTCAAAATCACTTTTTTGTCTTGTACGATTCCCTTTTTCCCTTCTTTATTATAATTATCTCCATTAGCTGATCTCATTTTACCCTGTCGAATGCTTTCTTCAAATCCATAAAACCGTATGCTGTTATTCATCTGAAGCCAAGCTGCTTCTCGCTCCCATTCCCTTCACTTATATTTAGAGTCTCGAGTTGAGTACCCCCCAAAATAAATGCAATGGTTTGAGGAGTTACTTTTTGTAGTTCCTACATGACTTTCAAAAAGGAATAAAACTTAGCTGGTACCTTAATAACGTATTAACCCACCGTTGGTCCCGTGGCGTCCACCTGACGCCAGACCATTTTTTTTCTTTGTCCGCATAGTATTTTCATAGTTAGGAAACTCATATTCCTTTGGTCTCATTATTTTATGATTCCGAAATAGTCACCAATATGATTATATGTTTTGTTACATATATGGATTATTTTTTTCTATTTTGTTTTTTTGGATTCTGGTAGACGCCACGCGACAACTTGAGTTAAAATGCGTTACATGCTAATAGCTTCGTGATCTTCATCGCAGAGCTTTTTAATACGTTTATGATTCAAACCAGCAACTTTTTAAAGCATTAAAATTTGGATATACGTCTTATTGCTACGAATTTTTTGTTGTGATCATTTTAGCACCTGAATGAATTTATTTTAGCAAAGACTATTTCGTAGCATTACTACAGCTGTTTCATTTATTTATATCCATGGACTTCCAAAGTCAACTCGTCAACAATCAGTCTGGTACAACACCTTTATTGACTCCTAAATAAGGTAGTAATTTTCCACACTTTTTTAGTCTTTCTCTTGAAGAGAAAGATAAAAAATGTGAAAAATTTCTACAGCTGTTTCATTTCTTACTAAATTTGTTTCATGTGCTCGGTGGAAGATGATTATTTTTTTGCAAAACTTGTTGAACAAAATCGCTCCTCTAAAAAATATTTGGCATTTCAAGGTAAGTACGAAGTTTACCTACTTTGTGAAAGAGATGAATGACCTTTAAAACCCCAGTCAAGAAATTGCTATGAAAACCGGCGTGAAAAGAGCTCTTTGTTTTGCCGTGTTTTGCAGTAATTCTGTGAATAGTATTTTTTTCGAGGGATAATGAGCCTATTCTCCCAAATATATATGGGAATAATTATAAAAACCTAATATTTTGTGTACAAACTACATGTGTGGAGTGTGAAAGCATTAAGTAATATCATTTTCAATTATGGTGCTGAATCATTACCCTAAGAATTTTGATAAGCATTATATCCAAATAAAAGAGATTTTCTGCTACTGCCGTAACATCGTAGTGTCAACATTAGATGCAGTCAATTACCTTGGGATTCACAACAAGAATCGATTTGAGTATCCAAAAAAGGTTTATAGCAGGTGAACTAGTAATGGAGGAGAAAATAAACATTTTTCCCCATCGACGCCTTAAAACGTCGAATAAAAACCTTTTTTCATTCATAAAGTTTTTATACCAAATGTTTTTTTACATTTTTTCATTTACTGTATAAATTTTCAAGTGGAAAAGTAGGCCAGCCAAGCATCTAGTTTATATTATTCTCGAGAAATATGCAGTTTCATTATCATTTCCTAGAATTAGTTATTACGTAGAAATATAAAAATATAAAATCAGACAATGCTACGAAAGGTATTTTCAATGAGATATTTAGCGTCAAAAATCACGTTTCAACACCGTTGTCAGTGGACTCGAACACGTACATTTTGGTAAATCGTTACTGAAGATATGAATACACTGACGCAAGGAGTTAGTTTCACGTGAAAGGTATTAAAAAATGTGATACATGATAATAGATGGAGGTAAATAATTTAATGTGGCCAATACTTGATATGCATTATAGTGAATAATTGCAGAAAATTACTCATGGTATTGATAGAGTGGGATTTATTTTGAGTGAAAATAGATAACCAAAGGTACTAAATGAATACGATATACCATGAAAAGCGCCATCTATCAAGTCACTGAAAAAATGTTTTTTTGTCGCGTTATTTTCAAGCCGATTTTAAAAATAACTTCAATTTTTTAATGTTGTAATCGTTTGGTTTTTTTGAGGTACGCATCTCTCATATCAAGACACACCAGTGTATTTTAAATATGATATTAATTAAAAATCCAGGTTAAAACACAGTAAAATTAAGTATGAATGAAAAACATTATCAGTACTGAATATTGGTGGCCCCGCCACCGGCCTCGGACATGGAAATAATAAAATAAATAGGTTGGAAGGAACTTAGGCAATTAACAGAAAGGAAGCTGTGGTAAGAGGAAGCTGAGCAGGACGTAGATTTTTACGGAAATTATTTTTTGGCTTCAATTACATGCGTTAAAAGTTATACTTCACCATACCCACGCAGAAGCGCAAGCTTTGTAACAATTCTGAGCAGAAACCATTGTAATCAAATTCTATTTTATGGACAGATTCTTGGGTGAAAATGTATATGTATCTCAACTGTATTTTCCCGATTAAGTTATGTAAGAAAATTTTGTGATTATTTTCATCGAAAATAAAGTCACCCAAATTTTGCTTGTGTCACGGAATAAACATGTAAGCGGGTAATCATGTAATACACCCGATGACTAATATGCATTATTGTGAACAATTGCAGAAAATTAGTCAAGTTATTCATAGGATGGGATTTATTTTCAATGAAAATAGATAAATTCATGATGATAAAAATAATTGCCAACTCAGACGAATCGCACACGCTTTTTGAGGTTTGCGAGGCTAAGGTACTCGTTATATTTCATTGAATATATTTCTCAAGACAACATACTATGAATATGTGGTATTGAGTGCGTTAAATTTTGATGGCTGCAATTTCAAATTAAATAAGAATTAATAAATTACAAAAATGGCAGTAAAACTGTCGTCGTGACATTAAGGAATAAATAATAAGTACTTATTTGTTGGCCGAAGTTTATTACACATACTCACATCTTACAGCAAAATCTGAGCCCGGTGGTTGGGAGGAGGATCTTCGGGTCTTGCGAGAGCGCAGACCGGAAAGGAATAGTGGAAGGTGCGGGTCTTGCGAGGGAGCAGACCGGCTAGGAACAGGGATGATACGGGTCTTGCGAGGGCGCAGACCCAGGGAGAGGTATGGTAAGAAGGGTCCCTTGTCCTTTGAGTACCCCATATTTATATCAATACGGGGGTCCAAAGGACTAATTGATAACAAGAGAGTGATGCGTCAGGGAGGGATGAGAGTGCAGGCGGACGCGATGACTTCACAGGAGTTCGGTTACTGCACTCCACCCACCCCCCGCGATAAAACAAATGTTTCATGGTCCAAATGAGGAGAAGTTTACAGCAGAAATATTCTAGATTAAATTAAATTAATACCGTAATTAATAATAATGCCCTTATTTTATTTTTCTGATAATTTCAGTTGATTCATAAAATAAAGGTTGGATATAATCGGATAAAATGAATATAATATGGTTAAATGTTATATAAGGCGTAAACTCTAACAAAACACTGCTTAATATATTCTTTTATCTCATATCTAATGTTATGAAAACAGACTTCACCTGAAAAAAATGTGCAATTTGAGCTTCATTTATGCCCGGAAAAAGTGGATTTATATTCGGGGAATGGTTTTTTGGGCGGAAGAGAGGAAGATACGAAAAAGAATGTCTATTCTCAAAGATATTTTATTTAATAACTTTGTACATTATTTTGGTGTTATAAGAAAGAGATGAAAGGCGTAATTCAAAGAAAAAACAATTCAAAGAGTTTAGTGAATGGATTTTTGAAAAAGCAAGATCAGAATAACTTCATTAATACAATTTGCTTATTCAGTTTGCCAGTCAAGCAAAGCTGTTTAAAGCTTCAACTTAATGATACAACTTGAATTTGAAGAAATCAAACAGTTTTTTTTATCTAGGTGCACTCAGTCTGGGATTAATATTCAAGAAGCATTAAATTAATAAATAGATTAACGCGGTATTTTTAGAACATTGCTTGAAATTTCAGAAACAATAAAAATGTACTCACACACAAATAGTTTGGAATGATGTATCATATTAAACGATATAGCGAGACATTTATTGAAAATAAAATAGCTTACTAATGAATGCGGAAAAGTTCTACCAATAACTTTTATGCTCTAAAAAATGATACAATGGTTAATTTTGAGAAAAAAAGATGGAATGATAAACTAAGAAAGTGAAGCAATTAAGAAAAATCCAATTATAATACTGAAAAAACCGCTAAAGCACTATGGTATTTTTGACTAATGATCATGTATCACAGAAGTCTCTCTCCAAACTCTTACTAAACCGACAGGTCCAGTAGTATGCGCAGTTTCTTTTGCCGTTTTGTCGCCTGATGAAATCACCGCTGTGTTGTCCTGATCACTTTTCGTCGTAGCTGTTGTCGACTTCCCCCGAATCTTCGTCGGCTTCGTCCGATCCGCTGTCCTCGTAGTAGTCGGCCTGCCGGTGATGTCTCCTCTTTGGGTAGCTCGGGCGGTGAGGCACCGGTTTCACCACATGGTGACCGTGGTGCGGACGCGATGGATAACTAGGACGGTGGTGCACGGCCGGTGGTGGTGGAGCGTAGGGCTTCTTGTGAACGTCGTAACGTTTCGCCTGTGATTCCTCGGCCAACATCACTGCCAAAGCGACGAAAGCCGCGACCGAAAGGAACAAAACCTTCCCCCGAATCATATTGTCGGACCGACTGTGCAGAGAACAAGTGAAGACCTTGAGCCGCAGGAATCAAAGGAAAGAATGACGACCCGGTCAGCCGAACGTGATATTTCACGTTGAAAGTGTGTGTTTACTATTTCGAGCGAGAAAGATAACAATACGAATATGTTATGTTGCGTGATACTACCATGACTTCTTTCCAATTTTTTTTCCGGAAATCTTGGTTTGGTCAAAGTTTCTTGCCGAGTCGTAAACCGCATGGATGTGGTAGGCCTTCGTAAATGCCTGAGGTATACGTAAACATCCGACGTATCGAAAATAAGCTATTTTATTTTTTATTTTGAAGCGGAGAAAATAGGCAATCAATAAACAAATTTTAAGTAAATATGGATAAAATCTATAGGTAGAAAAGTAAACGTCGCTGTATTACACACAGTACTTATTTGTTAAAAGACATAACTGATTTCTACGATCTCAGGACATTATCAAGAGGTTCACCGTTGAAAAGTTTGAAACTGACAGTCTCTTAATAAAGACTGTGTGGAATACAATAAAATTTACTTTTTAATCACGATACCACGAAGCACACTCGCAAACCATTGATACAATGGATTTAATCCCCGAAAATAAAGATAAAGTTTTTGGTTAAGAATTTTATAAGATTAAGCAACAGTGGAAATATTGCTAGGTTAACTGAAAATCATTGATATCATATGATACTGAGAAGCTTAGTATGAACATTATAAATTTCATAACTCTAAACAAATCTGTGAAGCTTAATCTCAAAGCTTCTCCTTCACCATTTTATGGCTGTAACTCTCAAAATATAAATTTTAAAAAAAATGCTATTTATGCATTTCAATATCGATAACTATGATACAAAAATTATGTTATTTGAGAATAAATATACCATGTAATTATTGCTTTCGTTAATTGCCACTAAGAGCAGAAAAAAACAATGGATAGCTACTTGACTGCTATTTCCTGCTCAGAGAATGAGGTTTGATAGAAGATTCTTGACACTAACGTTTTATAGTTTACTCTCAGGTACTATATTAACCTGTGAAGGAAAAGGAATTGAATTTTATTTTTTCAGGGAATGACTTCCCTATGCAGACATTTTTCGTAACATAATTTGACTGAGATGCCAACATTTTCTGTTGACACATCAAGATTTCCATCGCTAGAGTTTAATTTAATTTTTTATGTGCTCCTATAATTTTGATTATGATTTTTATTTTACCGTTAAGTTTACTCATAGAAGCTAGTATTATACCAAAATTCCCTGCCGTATATCATGCTTATCCAAACTTTCTATTTGCCTTTCTATTAGGCGATATAAAATAAAAATTACATTACATCTTTTTATCTATTTGTATTTATTTTATTGGATATTTTTTGTCCTCCTACAGAGTGTAATTGATATTTTTCTATTATTACATCTATCCTTTATGACCTCCTACATCGATTTGCTTTCAGAAATGTGTATCCTTACTTTTTTCATGCTTCTTAAAGTACATCCTGCTGTATTTCTCTCATACCAATGTGTTTTTTTCTCGATAGATATATCCAGAAGCCAACTTTGTTATTCCACCATCGTTTATCTGTTATTAAATTCTATATCTTTATAATGTTGTGATTTATCAACTTGATCGTCTCTTTTTAGCTTAACGTGTACATGAAAGGACAATTTCGTTAATCTATTATCATCTGTGTTTTCATACACACTGTGTATTCATAATTTGTGGTATGGCAAATTGACTGTACCCGCGGTTTAACAGGTACATGATATTTCGATTTGAAGGTATTCCTACAGAGATATATTACCTTTTTCACTTCTCATGCATGTGATTCCAATATTGTTTAAAGAATCTTGGGGATTTATAGCAGCCTTTTTATTGTCCTCAATTGATTGTACAAAAAGAAAAATTAGACCACTAATTTTTTTATACCATCGGATGTTTTTCTTTGAGAGTCCGCGAAAGCTTACCACATCCATAAGTTTTACACATGGGCAAGAAACGTAAGTTGAGTCAAGACTTCCGGCATGAATAGTAGAGGACGTGGACTGGATATCGTTGCGTCACATCTTATTGTTAGAGATCTTGAATTTGCGAGCACATTCCTGCATGCAGAATGATCGAAGGTGACTGTTGGAGAAGTAGTCTGCACTTTGATGACTGAGACTCAAGTAATCTACTCTCGTACAATTGTTTTCGCACAATTTGTGCATTGCGGGTGACTCCCGTAAAGTTATCACCGTGGATAATCCCGGTATACTTAAACTACCTAATCCCTTTATTAACTTGATTCTCCCGTGCCGATGCGATAATGATTAGCGGAAAGATTTTGTTCGTTTCGGTCGCGGCCTTCGTCGCTACGGCAGTGTTGCTGGCCGATGAATCCGAGGCGAAACGTTACGACAAACACTTCCAGACACATCACGCGCGTCTACCGAGTCACCATGTGGTGAAGCCCGGACACCACCGCCCAGGACATCACTTTCAGACGCACCACGCGCGTCTTCCGAGTCACCACGTGGTGAAGCCTGGACACCATCGCCCTGGCTACCCAAGAAAAAGACACCACCGAGAGGCTGGTGACTACGAGGACATCGCATCGGACAGAGCTGACGACCAGTTGCAGAGGGGAAGGCGTCAAGTGCGACGGAATGTGATAAGGACCACGCAGCGGCCGTGCTATCGTGACTGTGATAACGATGCACAGGGGCAGGACAATGGAATAGGAATACCTTTGGGCGGACCCATAGGGTTCAGGGAAGCGCTGGTAAGGGGCTGGTGATACATTCCGGCAGGCAATTTTGAGAAATAATGTAGTGGCGTCGAGGTATTCAAAGCCATTTCATTAGATCTTTCCTCATTTTTTCACGTTCCGATCGAGTAACAGAAGTTAAACTTGCACAGAACTTATTTCATCAACCATTACAACATTTCATAAGGAAATAGCCTAAATTAAAACTAACTTCCTAAATTATGGGAAAAATTATTTGCTCCAAATCAAATGAGTTGCTCAGCTGTGCACTGTGCACTCTTATTGATTTCAAAGAATTTTTTTCACCCTTAGTTTACTAGATAAACTAACTCGCTCGCGACAAATTTGATTGCTCTGACACACTTCTGTGTGTCCTGACACTTATTAAGACACGCAGACGTCCTACAGTGGATTTAAAAAATTTTCAAACGGAAAAACATTATTTGCTCCAAATTTAATGCCTATGTAATGCCATTTCATTTTTAGATGGATTTTTGCATGATTGTAATAACAAATAAACTCATAGATTATAAAAATTGTCATTGCCTATCATGAATAATGTACCATTAAGTTGAAACGAATTCCTAATCCCAATAATATGTCAATTGAAAATTGCTAAAGTAATTATAGTTATTGAATTTTTTTCAGTGAATTATTACATCCATTTCCAATACTGGATTACACTTCTTTTTATATTTACACGCTTTTATCTCAAAATGTAATGTGAATATAGTCGGAATAAAATAGTTTTCATTGATTCAATCATGTATGTGTTTTAAATTGTTATATAATTTTAATATTAACATACACCTTCACCATCAACATCTTCAGTGGTCAACAATCATAAAGTTGGTATATACTCAGTTTCTCCATTCAGTTCCCCAGTCGGGTAATCTTTTCAAACTTACGTATTTATTTTCTTTCACATCCGTCTTAACCTGTTCCGTCAATTTATTTGTATAAAAGCGGATATCTGTTTGTCTATTCCATATGCATTTCCTTATGTCTGCACAGATTGTAATCAAAGTTAGTATGTACGTGCATCTCGTGCTCCCAAAGCCCGTAGTGATACTTCTGGTTGTGTCCGACGCGTTCTTTGCGTCGTTTACTCATTTCAGTTTGTTACGTGACGTCATACAATTTCTGTGGCTTAACATCCTGCCGTGTAGACGAGGCACACATCTTGACACGCCCATAGGGAAAACATAACTCAAAAGAGTCTACACATATCTATTCATCTTCTTGATGCACACCTTTTCGTTGAGAAACAAGTTCTGACAACAGTTTTGGTCTGCGTACATTCGGACACACATAAAGATAAATGTTTTGGAGCCGGGTATAAGGTGGTCCCGTGCGCGGTGAACGGAAATCGTTTTTTCCATTGTTTGCTGTTACATATGTATACCATCACCATACCTGCTTTATTCCTTAGCCAAAAAATCCTGCCATTGGGACCATGAATCCCAATTTCCCACTTCTCAGGGTACTATTCTTCCCGATCAACGCAGGGTGGCCTCCTTGTATATTATATTCGCAGTCTTCGTTTTCATTTGTTTCCATCTAATTGTCCCTCATCGATTTGCAACACCCCTCAATATGCATGACCCGATTATTGTTGACTTTCGGGAATAAAAAACTGGTTGTTCAAGAACGACGTGGTGGCACCTCTGCATCATAAATGATAGGTTCATATTACGTTCAACTTAAAAACTATATTTACAATATCGAAAAGTATCGCAACTTTAGTAAATTCTTAAAAAGGATCTCAAAATTTTCAATCATTCGTGGTACATCGAATGGAAACAGTTATACTATCCCTATTTCCTTAAACAACTCCCCAAAAACCACTTACACCCTTCCTCATTCAAAGTGTGTTTGGAACGTCGCTAAGTCCTTCTTTCCTTCGATAGCAGGGTTTAGATAAAATTCAGAGCAATATAATTTTCATTCTCCAAGTCATAATTACGGAGTAAGATTACCAGGATAATTTATAAGCTCAGTTTAGAAATTAATGTATTACTGTATTCACTTATCTTGAGACATGAGTGCATAAAATGTAAGATTGTTCACTTTAAATATGCGTTTTATCAGTGTAAATTAATTCCTAACTAAAAATTTATGAGAACCTCATTCTAATAAATTTATATCTTCCAAAATACTTTGGGTAACAAACTATCTCTTCAGTGGCAAAGGTAGTATACTTAGTGTACTATATATTACATGCTTAATTTACACTCTGTGGGTATCGTAACATAGTGACATCTTCAGGTGTCTGACTATTACGCATGTGTTTTATTAAAAATCACATGCAGCTAGGATTGGGTATCCACCAGTGACGTAATGGCAAAATTAGCAGTGCCGGAACGCATAATCCATAACTATCTTTAGAAGTGAAACACTACTCTGTTTGTGTTTTTATTACAAGTAAGTATTTACATGTTATTGCAGTTTTTTGTTACGAACGTATATGTTAGAAATTACGAGGCAACAAAATTCATAAAAGTGTTATTTGACAAATGAGTCTTTTAGTAACCAGTGCCGGAACGGCGTTCCGCAGCGTTCCGGCACCATGACACCAATGATATCCACCAGTTAATCACTTGGCGATTATCATATTCCTGATCAGTATAGGAAATTTTGGCCTTGTTACCACCTCCGTGCTACTTGCAACGATTCCCTGAATCAACATTAGCGAGGATTCATGGACAAAATATGATTATTGCTTTCAATTTCCCAGTGAAACACCGTGATAGTGTCCCCGATAATCCCTCCCGTCTCTCATGTTACTCAATTAACCCCAACTTTAACACCCAAGACACTTCAGTGGGTGCTCGGAATATACACCAATATTTTGTAGGTCCTCCATTAATTGTACAAAAAGAGGGGTGAGTTTGTTTTTTTATACAAACGGCGGATGTTTTTCTTTGTGATGGGGCGTCCGCTAAGGCCTACCACATCCATTAGGTTTGAGGCTGGGCAAAAAACGTAAACTTAGTCAAGAATTCCGGCATGGATAGTAGAGGAGGTGGATTGGATATCGTTGTGGTGCAACATCTTATTGTTATTAATCTCGTTAGAGATCTTTAATTTGCGAGCACATTTCTGCACTTAGAAAGGTCTAAGGCGACTGCTGGAGAATTCAGTCTGTACTTCGATTACTGATACTAAAGCTACCTACTCCCTTCACTAACTTGATTCTCGCGTGCTGATGCGACTATGATTCGCGGAAAGATTTTGTTCGTTTATGTCGCGGCCTTCGTCGCTTCGATAGTGTTGCTGGCGGATGAATCCGAGACGAAACGTTACGACAAACACTTAAAAATGCATCACGTACGTCTCCCGAGTCACCACGTGGTGAAGCCTGGACACCATCGCCCTGGCTACCCGAAAAAAAGACACCACCGAGAGGCTGGTAACTACGAGGACATCGCATTTGACGGAACTGACGACACGTTGCAGAGGGGAAGGCGTCAAGTACGGAGGAATGTGATCAGGACCACGCAGCGGCCGTGCTATCGTGACTGTGATAACGATGCACAGTGGCAGGACAATGGAATAGGAATACCTTTGGCTGGACCCATCGGGCTCAGGGCCATAGTAAAGGGTTGGTGAGAAAATTCTGTGAGGTGATTGCAGAAGCACTTTTGTGCTTTTGAGATTTTTAAAGACATTTCATTAGATCTTTCCTTTTTGTTAGACGTTCCGATCGAGTTACAAGATTTGAATTATCCTACTACTTTTTAAATTGTGAAAAAATGAGTTGTTCAGCTATATACATTGTGCACTGAATCTTATTTTTTGGTTTCAAAGAAATAACTTCACTTTTAGTATAAGGAATAAACTAGCTTGCTCGCGACATATTTGATTGCCTTGACAAACTTCTGAGAGGCCTGACCCTTTCTAAGAAATGCTTAAATCGTGTTGCGGTTTTAAAGATTCTTCAAGAGGACATATAATTATTTGCTTCGAAATTAATGCCACGGTATTATATTTTAAAATGAATACTTACAAAAATCGTAAAAATATAATCCTAGTGGTTATAAAATTATATTGCCTATCAAAACCAATGTACAATAAGGTGGAAAATTTTCAATTCTCATTAAAATGTCAATTGAAAAAAATATTAACTCTTTTTATTGCATTTATTGGCAGTGAATTATTACTTGCATTTTAAATACTGGATTAGACTTCTTTCTATAATTCTTCACCCAAAATTTATTGTGGTACTCGTCTGATTAAAATATTTTTGATTGATAATGCGTTTACGAGTTTTATATTCTTTATCATTACTTAATATGCATCATCGTCATCACTTGTCAACAATCTCAATGTTTGTTTGATCAAAAATCTATAAAAATGGATTAAAACGTAACGTAAAATCACTCGCAAACAAAGTGGCCTCTAGTGGCGTGGTCAGGGAGGTCCGGGGCGTCCGGGGCGTCCCCTTTCCCCAAAATCTAAAAACAAAATTATTTTCCTTCATAAAAGAAAGGAAAATAATGAAAAATCATTAATTAACCAAATATTTTTTTATCAAATGAAGTTTTTTTGATTATGAAAAGTGTAAAATTAGTTTAAAACCTTCTACTTGGTACCCTGTTTTTCAAAAATTTCCCCCCCCCTGGTTTTGAACTCCCCCTGAACGAAATTCCTGTATACGCCTCTGATGGTCTCCAACGGCAGCCGGCACAGCACAGCACTACTCGTGCCGACGGCAGAGCCAATGCTGTCACTTGCGATCGGGCCTTCTTTCTAGATGACTATTGGAATATGTGTGTGTGTGTGTGTGATAATTTTTCTCATGTGCTCTCCATTTACCTCAACTCCTTCACCCTCCCACCGTCCACATAACAATAATTATTCCTCACTCACAATTCCCCAACATTTCCTCTATTCCCTCGATCTTGTAAAGATATGGTTTAAATCAATGTTAGACACCTGAAGATTTCATTATGTTGCGAAATCCGGGTAGTGTCCATTAAAAATTTACCGGGTGCTTCAAATGGAATCTGCAATACTTCATGAGCTATGAAAGGACCTTTTTAAGCATTTTGTCCTATGAATATTAAATATAAGGTAGCAACTATTTAGTTAAAAAGCTGTGGCAACGCAAATATTTTTATGTACTTTTCAGTTACCATGAAAACTTTTTTTATTGGGTATCCAAACTAATGGACATTTTTCAATGCTCTGGATTTTTAAGGACGTTAAATAATTAATGTTGTAAGAATATGTGCGATTACGATTGCCTGAAACAATTAATCTTTGAGCTTGATTGAACGAGAGCATTGAGCGAGTATCAACAATATGATTGCGTAATCTCACACATTTTGATATTACTTGTTTCAGACAATTATAATGACACATTTTCGTCCAGCCTTATTTATTCAATGTCTTTAAAATCCATAGTATTGAATAAATGTCGAAAAGGCTGAATACCCAAGAAAAACCGTTTTCGTGGTAACTGCAAAGTTCGTCAAAAAATAGATCGGTAACTAAAGAGTTGCGCCCCATGTTTATAGGACAAAAATGCTTAAAATGGTCTCCTTTATCAACTCCTGAAGTATTGCAGATTCCTTTTGAAACACCTTGTATAGTTACCCCCTCCCCTGGTGTGCTCCACTGGGAAATTTATAGCAAATTAATTGTTTTCCATGGATCGACGCTAGTGCTGTTTCAGGACATGGCTTCTAGTAGCACAGAGTCGACAACAATTCCAACAATTATTAGGAATATGGTAATCGCACACAGATGGATAAGTTACTGATTGGATTGATGCCGAATCACTTCCTATGGCAATTAATTTTTAATAAACCAGAGGTAGGAATCATGGTCAAACGCCTGAAGATGTCGGCATGTTAGGAAACCAACGTAGTGTAAATTAAGCATGCAATGCATAGTGAACTAAGTATTCGTTTTAATTTTTCATGTGGAAAGATATTTCAAATTTAAACCTGCAAGTTAATACTAACCGCACATTCAACTTTTTTTTAGATATTAGAATTTACTCTTTTTAAGGAAAGTTTTAAAAAACAGCCCATCCCGCTTCGTGTGAACATAGCGGATGTTTTTTACCGGCATGAGAAGCCCACGGAAACCTACCGCATCCATGTGGTTTACGGCTTTGCTAACTACGATTATTTATCACGCTTGCATCAAGCGACCGCTCCGGAAATAAGTGGAGAGGAGGTGGTTTTCATCAGGTGTCATTGTCATCACCTTCCCATCTTTCTAGTGAGAGAGCATTGATACGTGAATATTTTCTTCCGCCGGATTTGGTTTCTTAAGTTGACAATCCGTCTCGTCGCTCTCCTCAGTTGAGGCACTGCCTAAGGTTGTTCAAGTGCACTTTTCCTCCCTATCGGAAGAGTAATAACCCTTAAATATACATTGAGAGTTCGGATTGTTTATATATATTCGATAGTCAGCGTTGCCACCATCCCCGCTTTCGACAGCGCTTCGAGTGCTGAGTTTGGCTGTGCTCTTTCCTCCTAACTCCTTCGACATGTTTCGTGGGAAGGCTTTGATCGCATCGGTGGCTGTATTGGTTGTGTTGGCAATGATGGTGGTCGACGAATCCGAGGCCAGACGCTATCGAATCCACAAAAAGAAGCACCCTCCACCAGTTGTGCACCACAAACCCAAACTCCCTCCCACCCCCGCGCCCCACCCACATCACAAGCCAGGGCCCTACCCTGGACACCACTATCCCGGCTACCCATACAAGAGGTACTACAGGGAGACTGCTTACTACGACGACGGCGCTTCAGACGATGCCGCTGATTTCCTGTCCGATGGCGCCAACTACGACGTGAAGTGAGCGGGAGTCCACGGCGACCCAGACCTATGGCCTCAAGTGATTTGATCGGAGAGGTGGAACACGGTTTTGTGAAACGGCATTTATCTCAGGATCTCTGTTATTTCAACTTTCGCTGGCTAACCCATGCTTGTGGAATTATAATGTTAATATAATAGTAACAAAATTAATTTTTCATTACACAAATGATACATGAAATATGTATAAACAAATATTTTGAATTGGACACCCTTTGAGACTTTTGCCTCGAGTAAGGGCTACCGACTCACTCATTATAAATAATCCCAAATTTCAAAATTTTAATTTGGCCCGCGTGAAATAATTTTTTTTCTGTTTTAAATTTTCACCCGACTGCTGGAGTGCTTACATATATATTAAGAGAAATTATTATAGATGTTGAGAGAAAGTATTATAAATTTTTCTTATGTCTCAGACCAGGTTAGGCTCTGCATGACTGCCGGGATTTTGTAAGAGTACTTTACGATCGTCCTCGTGAATCTTCGATGTCCGGATGGACGGATTTATTGTCTAGAAACTGGACAAAGACCTGCCCATTGGATGATCGTAAAGTACTTCTACGAATCCTCGGCCAACATATAGAGCCTAGCCCTGTAGGAGGCTCGAAAATGCTTTTAGAATCAGTTTGTAAGGAATCCATCAAACCCTTCTTAGAAATGTGATTCTTGGTAATATTTCACTTCATTAATCACGACTCGAATGATTTCATAACTAACACATAATTGTCAAGAGTAAAGATTCTCTTGTTGGATAATGATGCAGTAGCATTAAAGCTGATATTGAGGTGATAATTTGGTCGAAAATGACCTTGTAATTAATTTCATCCTGCATGCCAACTGGATCCCTGGTTACAGAATGTGGTCCGGCGACATGATACACATTGGCCAAAATTGGAGTCATTCAGGAAGCGCTTTATTGATGAACATAAAAATGTGTGTATAAAAATGTTGAATAAAGTATGATTGTTTAAACTGGTTGAATTTCGGAATTTTAATTTATCTTTTTTTGGCATCCATGTCCCAAAACAATTCAATGGTTTCCGGGGATCAAAATTATATTGGCGACAAAACTTGCGGCGGAGGATTTGTAAGATAAATGCTGTGCTAAGTAATGAACCTGGACACTTAGCTCGCACTTCCAGTTTTTGTTTAATTCTCTCATTAAAAAAACAGTTTTTCATTGCTGCTAAATATAACGTGTGAGCACCGTGGCCAGGTGGGTAGAGCTTTTGGCTATTGCCTAATGATTTTTGGGTTCACATCCTGAGCGAAGTCTTTCGATCTTTCAGAAATATATCCTCACGGTGGTAGGTGGCCCAGGGTAAATGATTGGTCCCCATGTCCTGTTTTGAAGTTCACACGTCTGCGGCTTAGTCTAAGATGAACTCTACCTTCATAATTCCAAATCAGCCTTCAGTTTTACGAACTGGGTGCGTGTAAAAATTGCGATTGTCAATAATTTCGTTCATATACGTAAACATATAGGTTCTGCAAACTTATATTCATAATTTTAGCATTATTTTTAATAAAAAGTTCAAATATGCCCGTTTTAAGTTACTCATCGCACTTTCGTGAATTTGTAGTTAGATCTAAATTATTTTTGGTGATAATTAATGCTAGCTAGTATGAGGTATTTCCGTATGCTCGAGCTAAAAATTATTTTTTTAGATTCTCATGGCACTCAAATATCTTGAGGATTGCATAATAAACCCCAGTGTTTCTTCTCTCAGACTCCTTACACCCGTTCAAAATTTTTACCAATACTATGTAACGAAAATGTTCTGAGCATTTGATTATTGTTATTCATCGCTCATGCGTCGAAATTGATAAAACATGGCTGAATTTTATAAATTCGAAGTAGCTTAGCTTGCACGCGAAATTTTTCAAGATTCATTATCTTGCTCATGAGCTTTTAAGTGATCATCCGAAAGAAAATAATTCACTTTATAGAGGTCTTTTTCAAAGATTGATTGAGGTTCTTTTAAGCGGTGACCTGTAAAATTTCTGCTTCACAAAGCGAATGAATATCGCGATTTTCCGGCACAGAAACGATGAGCGTGGGCAGGGCCGATTTTAGCATGTGGATGCCCGGGTGCCCATGTTGGTCGTAGGCCCAGTGCTTCAAGGACTTGCAATTTGTCAAGAAATAACAGGAAATCCAAGTAAGTATTTTTCTAATGTCAATGTTAACGATTACGTATTAACCAAAAAAATCACTCAACTTTACTTCTAATCTCCTCATATGAGTTCATGAGTCTGTTTATGACTCGTGGGTAGAAATACCTCGGATAATATGGGGAAGAATTCGAAGCTGGATCTTTTGCGCTTTGTCATAATGCGACGGATATGATAATTTCCACGGTATGAGGGGTACATAGCTTTTAAAATTCCCGGTTGTATGAGAGCATTACGAGGGTAAAATTTTTGGAAGACAAGTTGTTTCTGAACTGGTCGCTTTTAGGCGCCAACGAGCCTTGCGTTATTTTTTTCCGCCACTGTATTTGATAATGGCTCGATAGCCGAAACCAGTACTAGTAATTTTTTAAATAAATTTTGGGAGTCACGAAGTATTATCATTGCTAATATGAAGCCCTACCACCAGCTTCTAGTTTCGATTTAGATTCAGTTTTACATAGCTTTACATTTTACATAGCCATAGATGATATCATTAATCGAGTGGAATCAAACTTCCCCCTTAAAGGATTTATTACTTAAATTTTCCATTTATGTAGCATGTGTGGCAATGAGTGTAACGTAAATAATTGGTCTAGATCTTTCATCAGAAAGTTTGAAAGTACCATTTACAGTAATCGCGACCTAATACGACGTGTGGACCCCAATATCTTTAACCTAAGTCAATGGAATGAACTTGGAAGATAATATTAGAATTTGAATACTTTTAGCGTAAAAAGGGGAATTAAATACGTCCCCTCGCAGGAGACCCCTTGAATCGATAATAAATTGAGTAGCAGTGCCTACCTGCGTGCACCCAGGTTAACCTTGCTGGGCTACCGGTTGTTACCTTGTTGCTTGGTATCAGTGCCGCAGCGAAGGGGGGGGGGGGGTTTGGGGGATAAAACCTCCCCCAAGAGCTCAGAGAAATTTTTAAGTTTAATCCATTTTACTTAATTGGATTGACATTACTAATAGAATAGAGTAAAGATTACTAAATTATCCCTCAGAAAGCGGTAAAACTCACCATTTTTAACAATTTATCTAAAAGAAGGATTTGGTCCTTTCCCGGCGAATGCTGTTGATGAAATCTTCACGGGAAATAAGCCGGGTAAGGATGATCATTGCTGCCAACGTTTCGATGGCCTTTTGCTTCGCCCTGAAGACGATGGCAGAGAAGGCCATCGAAACGTTGGCAGCAATGACCATCATTACCCGGCTGATTTCCCGTGAAGATTTCATCAACAATTTATCTTAAAGTTCCGCAATTTATTACTCTCGCACCTACCGCTTATCCTGGTGGGTATTCCAAACCCCCATTCACCCCGGTATTAGTTGAACCTAAACCCCCCCCCCCCAGGCTTAATTCATAGCTGCGCCCCTGCTTGGTATGGCCCAATCATGAGATTATAGCCCAATCGTGAGAATCATCCGCCGATTGCGAGAAATGGTCCCTGGGGACTTGGGGGGCATGGAATTATTTGTGGAATGCCAGTGCCTGTCTCTCCTTTACTATAGTTTTGCTAAGGAGAACCACTGCATTGGGGAGACAGTAATAAATTGTGGCTTGCTACTGTTTGTCTCCCGTTTTGCGGGCAGGCTCTTTTGGTCTGTTTTTGCACTTTTTTTCCCGGAACTTTAGGCGATGTCGACCAACAGCGCTGGAACCAAGTCTAAAATGTGCGTTCAGATCATCGGTCGTATGTAAATATCTTGCACTTCTTTGCCCTAATCTGTAATTAGTTATTGACGGCGGGCGTTTCTATGTAACCTATAAATAATTCTTGAATATGGCGATGAAATTTCTAAATGACGACTGCAATTTTTCCATTTAATACTATGTAAATATTCTCTCAGTGACCAAAGCCTGTTGGCTCCAATATGACAATAAGACTTGTGCTTATAAAATGTAATATTATGTATGTAATGGATATTAAATCCTATTTGTGGCATTGCAGCACAGCAAACAATGCATCACCACAAGACCGGATACACCAGCAATGCAAGGACACCGAGATAACAGCGAACGACATCACCGCGAGCACTTCATCAACCCAGCAACAACAACATCATCATTTTACACGGCGGTCTACGTGGGATTTTGCCGGTTTCCCTCACGTCTCGGACGAATTTCGGACCAATGGCCATCCCGGAGGATAAGAGTTCCAGCATTTTTTACTTTTACCATATCTGCTACAAGCTCACAAACAATGTATAAATAATAACAGTGTGACAAGCCCTAATATGTTCACGTACACTGCAGTATGGAAATAAGGCTTTTTTGAACTTAAGCTTGATTCTGCGTCGAACACAAAGTACACTATGTATTTTCGATGGTATGCATCGGGTCATGCGAGCACAAATTTACTCGTCTCAGGGCGTGCACCAAGGGGGGATAAATTATTGTTTGAATTCAATGTCACCGAACTACCTCAACTCCAACCATGAATTACCTTCCTGCCGCTGTGATGTGGTGAACGTCGGTCGCTCAAGCGTCGCTCTATCTTCCGTCGGCGGTCAGCATTTATTTCCATTTTCAATCCGCGCGGATCACTTTGACTCCAATCCGTCAATTCACTTCCTACCGCTCTCGATACTCGCCATCGCGGGTGCAAGGCAGGGGGCCACGAAGTTTACCTTCAACGCGGGCAGATTATGCAGGCCCCTTGCTCTCCACGTCTCATCGTCCCATTCTATTCTCAATATTCCCCTCCATACCCAACTGCTGAAGGCTTTTCTTCTCTGAGCAGTATGTATTTCGAATGCTCTCATGTCCCTGAACCGTTAAGTGCCATTACTAACACCGCATACATTGATGTTTGCAGTCAAGGTCTCTTTCTCAGCGTGACGTCATATTACTCGGTGATGAGAAACCGTAATATATCGCTGGTGGCCTGTCAGCCTCACTTCCCTGCTAGAAGTATTGGGGTGCACATCGTGTGTTTTTTTTTGTCCTCAGATCTGTCAGCAAAGTTTTTTTTGTGAAGAATTAATTTGTGCGATGGTCCTAAAATTGGCGGGGCTATAAAAATGTTTTTTAATATATTCTGGAGCAGTACGTAGCCAATGAGGTGGCGCGAGAAGTTGCGAGGGACATGGACTAATTAGGAAATCTTCAGTTCGTGTGGTGTGGCTCTGAATAATTATCACCATTCTAGACGGAAAGCATCGGCAGTTTCCATTTCCGAAGGATGACGAAATAAAGGAGAAGTGCCTCGCGGTCACCCGAAGGAAGAACGTCTCGCTATGTCCATAATTTCCAGTGAGTAATTTTATAACATACATTTCCCGGAGCCAGTATAGTTTTATCGAATCGCCAATTTTCGTCGGATGTTCACAAAACTTAATATATATTAAGTATTTCCTATTTTAAACAATCGTAAGGGGCAAAAGCGCTTCGAGTACAAATAAAAATTTACTAATACGGTACTTATTTTGGTGTCGGATGGATAACTTGTACGTTGCAGGAGCCATCATAGATGATAAAAGACGATCGAAAACAAACTGTTGCTTAGGTCAATAAATTTACGGGCTTATACGCTTAGTTTGAATCAATTCGGGTGACCAGGAGGGATTTGATATAATTTCGAAGGATGAATGAATGCCCTTAATACGAAAACCATGCCCCAACCCACCCCTGCATATTCCGACCCGCCCACATAATTTCGCTTATGCCGTCATAAACCCGGAGTCCACACATAAGAAAGAAGCCGCGCCTTCGGTGCGGCTTCCGCTGTGCGCTATCCAACCCACCCCCATGTCCTACGACCGTACACTGCGAATAAGCCATTCATTCGCTCGGATTTTACAAAATTTAGGAGGAAAAATTTGCATTCTTTACAAAACAATTTTTTCCTTTCCATTGTCCGCTACCGCCACTTACCTTTTCGTAACTTCTCCCTCAAAAATATTAGATCCTCTCTTGGCATTGCAACTTTAGCTGATTGGCGTATCCTCAATGACCGGAGACTCCTCTTAAATATCATTAATGGCAAATACAGATCATCTGGCCTTCTTTCTTTTTTTCCGCTTCGTGTTCCTTCGCGCACGACCTCGTCATTTCCCCGTAATCTCGTAAGCCATAGCTTGTTATCAATGTAGAACAGTAAAATGAAAAGTGATTATTCCATATGGTGAAGTATATAGTTAAACACATCGAGAACACAGCTCTCGCTAAACGTATAAAATCATTTGATCACTTCCAATGCAACATATTCATGAAATATGAGTTCTTCCAGTGACTTAAATAGAAATATGCTTTGGGGGGGATGTGGGGGCTTCGGGGGTGGATAAGAGGGATTAGTCCAGGGATTACCCTCCCAGGAAACGAGGATTGCAGGAAAATTTTTGAAAAATAACATGCCTGAAAATGCATTTTACATCATTTTGGCACTTGAAATTTAACTTTTAGCACATGCAGTTATTATATATCAAATCCAGGCAAGATTTTCAAATAATTTTTTGATTTCGCCGAGGCTTTGGGGGGGATACATCCCACATCACCTCATCCCCCCCATAGTTACGCCACTGAGTTCTTCATGTACATTATTGATGTTTTTACATTGCTGACTTCATTATTTGATGCACCGAAGGCGCGTTTAAGCTGTCCCGGTAAATCATATTCAACCTAACCAGCCAGTTCACATTACAATAATTATTGTGCACTTTTGATCGTGTTGTGGGTGTGGTGTGGTGTTTGTGTGAACAGAAACTTAAAACTAATATTTTGTTAGGCATAAGATTTTTTTGTGTTAATTATTATTTTTTTATTATATGCCTTATGGACATCAAGCCTGATCCCCTTGTTTTTCGTTAACAACAGGCTTATGCCAACGTCAGGTTTCTCTCTACTCTTTCTTAAATACCCTTACCTCAAGACGCAAATTAATTCAGCTGTTGCTCGCCTCCTCCAAATACCATACCATATAAAACTCTACCACCGATCATGGTTTCAACATCCTATGTCATTTTTAACGTATTCTTCTTGATGAGGACATAGAATGTTCAGTCAATGGTCAGTATAGTTATATTAAATAGTGGAAATAACCATTTTTAGTTTATATTTTATCATGGATTGATATACCAATGCTCAAGGGCAGTGGTGCAACAATGGAGAGGATGAGGGGGATAGATACCTCCCGAAAGCCTCAGAGAAATTAAACAAATATTTAACACTATTGTCTACTTTTTACATGCAATAACTGCATATGCCTCAAGTTAAAGATCATTTATTAATATCATGGCAGTGAGACGAATCACTGAATACCGACTGGTGACTAACGAGTCGGGTAAGGAGTGGATGGGGGCTCCAGGATGGGGTCGCCCGCCTACGTCCGGTATAATAGGTCCTCCCATTTCCCCTCAAAGCATATTCCTAGTTACGTCACTCTTCTAGGTGTTGGTGGAATGCGGCGAAGAGGTTAGGGGGGTTGTAGAGGAGACTGATAATGGCATGGAGGTCAATGATGAGTGTACAGGCTAAAGGGTGGGTGACCGAATATTTTTTGGGAGGGGGGACGGGAACTTGAACGGGAGAATGGTGCAATGGTATTCGGCCATTAGACAGATACTTATCGGACTTGTGCTATATTCTGCTGCTGCTTTTTCTCCCCAATTGTCCCGCATTCCTAATCCAAATTCTCGTTCCCACGAATATTACAAAAGAGGATCCTCGTGTCGGCCTCTTAATGCACGTCGTCACCCAGCGCGCATTTATATGCGTTAACAAAAGTCTTCACTCGCATCGCTGAGGGGCAAAGTGATCCTGGTTTAACGGGGAAAAAGGTTATATTAGGACCGTTAACCGAATTTTAAATGTATGATGTGATCTAACAAACGCATAACTTTTCAATGTAAATCATCACAATTAGAAACATTATTATTCAAAATATTGGAAAAGTGGATCGCACCACACTTATCGTCGCGCAGGGGACATTTTAAAAACCGATTAAAATGCGACCGAAGTGGCAGCACAAATCAGCCTTCTATGGGATGGATTTGAGCCGCCTCTGTGCATTCCCCTTGATCGTCTCCATCCCTCCCTTCCCTAATTGAGGCTCTGCAGTCCATCATCACAACTAGATTTTCTTGCATGGGCTATCCCTATTTATTCGAGTTTTCATATACCTCTTATACTTCTTCCTTCCTATAATTGCCAGGGGGCATGTAAACTTGAACCACCACAAGTTTTGTGGGTCGAGCCTCAGTTTCTATCATCGGAATCCGATAACTTACCTGATTTATACCTACCATTCCACGATCCATCTTCACGTTCATTGTTAGTACTAAAGCTACCCCTGGTCGTCTTTCCTCCCCTCCATAAGATATAAACGTGTACTCACCACTACAGTAATCCCCACTATCCTTCCACTTCATTTCGAATAATGCCAAGATATCTATCCTCCCTTTCTCCATTTCTTTTTGATATTTTCTAGCTTACCCGCCGTCATGATTATTATCCTCACATTTCACGTCCCTTCATTTATTGCTACCTTCTTCTTCTCCATCTCCTTGGTATTCTTTATTCTTTCTTCATTGCTGCTGCTGTTGATGATTATAAGTCTCTGCAGAGGTTTTGCGTGTTGACGACCTCTAGGGCCTTGCCGACCTCGCTGCCGTGACCGGCACCCGTCCTTTGCGGACGGGTCTCGTTCGATGTGTTACCGAGGCTCATTTGATTGTACTCCATTTTTTCATGTAAGAGATAGTTGGTAGGGTTTCCCACTTCCATTCCAACAGTATTTTTTAAGTGACACCATTACGTACACTACCTTTCGTCAGGTACCTTCCCCTCGACTTATCTAGCATAGGTGGCCCTACCGGGAGTAATTAAAAATTACTACCGCCAGTGCAGCTCAAGGGGTCTTAGGAAGGCACAAGCCTTTCCACCGCGACAAGGTTATAGACCTTAGGGAAAGGTTGATTTGGAAATCGTCGTAAAAAAATAAATGGCACAAAATTGTTAGAAAGATGAGGAAAAACTGGGATAAAATGTCGAACCTTGCAGTTTTGTATCCGAAATACACAAAATCACAGCCGAAAAAGTAATATTCAAAAATAAACAAAGGGTCGCAAAAGTAAAATGAAAAAAGGTCTAGAAGTTTACGCAAGCCTTTCCATCGCGATCAGGTGGTATCCCGAAGAAAGGCCATGAATGAATATTTTTTGTGATTTTTTCATTCTATATATGTACGGGACACTCACCCACAAATAATCCAGCCAAATACCTAGACCTTTTTCTCTATCGAGCTATTCTTATCCTCGCACAACAGCATGGCATGAATGCCTTGCAATCCTGTCGAAAGCTTCATTGCATATCATCTTTCCGCCTAATCGAAGGTGATGTTATTGATATCGAAGCATATACTTTCGAATATTGCCTTGCTCTTGTATATCTCTCTTATTTCTGCTGCTCGAACGATTATTTTCTTTTAAGTCCTCAAATCAACGATGACATACATTTTCTAAGTATATCTAACGTTTCTGTCCACTTTCTGTTTCCCTTTTTCTTTCTTTTTCAATCCTATAGATGACAAAAAATGACCTCAAAATGGGATTGCAGTTCACCCACAATGAACTCCACTCATCGGTGACGAAATAAACGGCATTTGAATTTTCACTGTCTCTGTTCCCATCCCGAAAACAAAAATATGAAGCTATTTCTTCGGTTGCGTATTTCATAATTACATGGTGGCCTCATTTTCTTTAGGGAACAATCCCACATTTAAAAGGAGACCACTTGGCCACTTTCGTCAGAGTATCTTTTGATTTCTACCCGACGAATATTTGCTTGGTGACCTTCAGACAGTTTCGAGCCATAATTGCTTAGCAGGCAGATAAGTCGTAAAATTCAGCGCATAATGTTCGCGTCCAAAAAAGGACTGATCCCGCTCCTTGCCACCATCTTAGTCGTCGCCGCCTTCACTCTCTGCCTCGTGATCACAACGGCGGACGCTCTGATGGACACCACGACGAGGGATCAGACGGGACCATGGACCAGGGAGCGTCTTCCTTGTCCGCTTGGACGGAGGATGACCGGAAGTGGATGTTCGTCGCTGCCCATCTGAATTGCTGTCGTTTTATCAACGGAGCTACAAAGCGTCCTTCAAGCTGACTACCTATTCGACGTTAAAGCTTGAATCACACGATGATTTTTTTCGTCCTTTCAAGTACTCATTTCAGAGGAATCTCATCAACTTTTTCATCACTCTTCACGTCGCTTTTTCCGTAGCAAAAATCAGAACGCAAGGGGACTGTATGGAGGAGGGTCAATTCCAACCCACGGAAGGCTGATTTCTATTGCCTTTTCTGTCGCATTTTAATCGGTTTTCAAAAATACCTATTCGCGGCGCGGTAATAAGTGCAATTCGATCCACTTTTTCCCATTATTTTGCATTAAAATGAGTTTAATTGCAATAAATAGTATTGAAAAGTTATTAATTTGATAGATCACATCAACATAAATACAAATTTTAGTGAATAACCCTAATTATACCTTATTTCCCCGCGAAACTCGGCTCAATTTGTCCGTTAGTTGACGCGAGTGTCGACTTAAGTAAATCCAATTAAAGTTTACCGGGACTAGCCACGGTGATAACTTTACAGAGTCACCCGCAATGCAAAAGTTGTGCGAAAGATCCACAGGGCACAAATCATTCGCATAGACGGGGATTCGAACCTGGATCCCTCGATTTCCGGCAGAGTGCTTTACCTAGTTGAGCTACCGAGGTGTCTGCCTCCCCTGAGAAAATTTGTGGATATTAGGGGAGTATACCGGACAAGATGGTATGGACTGCTCGGGCTTTTCTATCCGTCTGTGGCGCTGTGCGCACGATTTTGACTGCTTGTCGCAGCATATGCTCAGCAGTTATATTAGATGGCTCAGATGTTATTACATGCTCAGTATACAGGGGAAAATGGCGCCTCGGTAGCTTAACTGACTAAAATACTCGGCCGGAAATCGAGGAAATCCGGGTTTGAATCCCGGTCAAGGCGAATGTTTTTTTTTTCTCTGTGGGTTTTTCGCACAATTTAGGAAACCCATTTAAATGCGCGGTGGGTGACAACACACATTGAGGTGACTTGAGGATCCTCTTGTCTAATATTCGTGCAGGAATGCATGGCCGTATGGGGCGATTGAAGTGCAATGTTTGACAATCGTGAGAACGGCATTGGGTTAACATGAACGAATAGCTGTGATAACGCCGAAAAGTGACGAAAGGAGTGATGAAGAGAAGGATGAATATAAAGGCCGTGTAATAAAAAAAAATGGTGCGTCGGGCGATCTCTTTCCCGGCCCCCGAAAATCGATCGCTCGAGAGAGGACTAAGACAGACGAAACTAATGATCGTGTGATTCAGGCATAAGACGAATATCGCTACACTTAACCGGTGCGAAATCTTCAATTAGAGCCTTGAGGTGGCCGGTTGGTTTTGACATTATGTGCAATCAATTGTGCGGCGATACTGTGGAAATTTAAATTTTAAGCCATGATGGAAATCGGACTGGCCAGGACGGTTTAAACGCCGTTTACTAACGCCGGTTAAAATTCTTGCAAATTACATCGCGCAGCTAACGCCCATTGAACATGTAGCAAGGATTCGTCTTCGTCGCCCTTTCCGAAAGAATTCGTGGCGATGAATTCCAAAACTGGGTGAAAAGCTTGAGGAAGATTCGTTCGAGCTCCAACCTACTAATATGTGCAAGATAATTCATTTCATAGTACCAATTTTGTCGGCGAGATATATTTACATTGTATGGGAGTTTTTACAGAGACAAAGTGACTCCAAGTGACATATTTTATCACCTCCGTATATTTTCTTTGATCATTTTTTAACAAATAATTATGCATAATCAATTTGTGTTCTTATCCTTTGTTAGTGATATTTTGATTGTGTATCCTCCACTTCAAGCAGTGTTGCAATCAATCTGAAATAATGAACTTCGGAAGGTATTAAAGCTTATGTTTTACCACAATATTACCTTTAGTGACTTACCAATTGTTACCTTTATTTTTTGCTCAAAGCCAAGTTATCTAACTCACGTCATTGTAATATGCTAAGTAACCAAACTAATCGGCAACTTGATGTGTTATAATTAATTTTTAGTGTCTTCGCAGTAATGGTAATTTTTAAAAGACTCTTTGGAACTTCAAATGTTGTTTGAGAGCAAATAACTTAAGTAGGATAAAGTTTTAAGTCGTGGCGAGTAAATTATGCATGCCTAAACCAGGAGAAAAGACCATTATGCGCTAAAGAGGTTTTGATGCTTGACTATGAAATAATTGAAATTGCTTATTAGTATTAATAAAAAATGATTTTTTTCGTCAATTGTGTACTTTCGTATTTTTTTGTCATCCATCATGTAATTCAATGAAACTAAATATTAATTACATGTGAGTTTAACGCTTTTGGAGGTTCTACAAAACTATCATAGCTATAAATCCCAAAATTAAGCAAATAACTAACTTAAAACTTTTGCAAAAAATATTTTTCGAGCTTCTGTTCGTTTCCTGATTGTATAGATGGAAATAATGTCAGGTGCAGTTTAAAGTTTTTAATACAGTCCATCATGCAGGAATATATTCATCCTGTCATTCCACGCGGTAATGGTTGGATAATGCTAAAATTCATTAGCTCCAAATGATATAAGCGTAGCTGAAAAACTTAATCACTATGTCATTAAGATACTGATTTTCTGATATGTTAACTTGGTGTAGATTTTTTATTTTAATAATAAATAAATTTGATTAACTCACAGATTTAAAGGAGGACAAGCTGCTGTTAGCCACTGGGTAACGAAACGTGTTTCACATTTTAAAGTAGCGATAGGTTATTTTAAGAACTCAATCATTACACACACCACACTTACATGTCTGCTGATGATTGTTGATTTGTATTTTTCAACACTTTCACATTTTTAAGTAGCAATAGCTTGAAAAAACACTCTCTTTTATTTGTATTGACGTCACATTATTAACTTACATGTATTAATCACTCAAGGAACCACTCCGCACAACTTATTTTCAAATTAATACATATGAATACGATCTAATCTCTTTAATCCTTGAATGTTGTCATCGAAATATATCAATCAATGAGTCTGTGAAACAACAATTTATGAGTCTTTTGAGTCTCTGAAAACTATAAGTTAAACGAGATACAAGCATTGGATATAAAATGCATTTATATAGAAATGTGATCACCTATTAACCAAGCGTTGGGATGTATTCTGATTACTGGAGATAGCGTGAAAAGGTTCGCCTTTGATCTGTTTCCTGGGTTTCAAAATTTCGTCGTTGTTTCTTCCTCTTTCTACTTAAGTTCTAAAAAATCACATGCGATAGTACTGTGCTTTTAAGCTGAAGAAGGTGACCTCCAGCTAATGAAGATATTCGATTAACTCAAAGGACCATTAAAGGAAACCACTGCAAAGCTATTAAGATCATAGCGGTCTGCACCTCTGGCGTCTGCCGGAAAGGCGACAGGAGACCTTCCGACCAAAAGTAATTCCTATGATAGGTGGTTTATAATTTCTCTTCACTATTTTCGATCTCTGGATCCTCCGCTTGGCTCCGTCAGTTGTTGTTTGTCGACCAATACTCGGGAGAATCATTCGTCCGTCCACAGCTCTTGGTATATCCAATGACGTCTTCCTTTCCAAGGAAATCCATCTCAAATCTTCGGTTTTTGCTTCTGCGATGAGACTGAGCGCCGAAACTGCGATAACCAAGTAAACCAGTGGCGACATTGTCGCATTTATTTTTTATCAAAGACGAAATTTAATAAAATTATAATCACAGAGAATCTATTGACAATTTGATATCGTGTCGACACGCAACTGTCTTTTCCCGCAATTAATTTCGTTCGGAGGTTGACCTTCTTCGGAGTCAGCCTCCTACTTCATAAGAAACTTCAAGAATAATACGAGCATTACGTATGCCTGTAAATCGTAAGAATGAGGCAAAGTGTGTACTGACTCTATGTCTAGGTTGAGAAAGCTAGCCCCAACAGCAGGAAATCAAGAGCAGACGTAATGTGTGGATGGAAGGAAGTGGGAGATTTGAGGCGGAAAAAAACAACTGTGACAGAGATAAGAAGAAAACAATGGACGGTGGCTGGTAAAGAGCACGATCACTGAGAAAGTCATTGCAATAGAAGGGCATGATTTAAACCCATTTGTCAAAAATTCATACATTTGGTGATAGTTTTCCGGGTTTGTATTCATACATTTCCTTGAGAGAAAATCCACCTGGAACGAGAATCGAACCACGGACCCAAGGGGACAGCATAGAAGAGGCTTAAACCCATTCCATAGAAGGATTAATTCTGTTGCCACTTAGGTCACATTTTAATTTGTTTTCAAAAATATCCGCGGCGCGGTGATGAGTGCAATGCGATCCACTTTTAAAAAATATTTTGCAGTACAAGGTTTGTAATTGCGAGGAATAGCATTGCATGGTTATGAATATGATAGATCACAGCATCGTGTATATAAATGTTGATAGTTGCAAACATAAAGAAAACGATTCTAACAATAAGGAAGCAATCTTTGAAGCATAATGTTACAGGATTGTTATCAGAGCTACTTCAAAAATATTTTAAAAGTGTATTTTTTATTTTAGAACGGGAAAATACAAAAAAAACTTCATTTCAAATACAATATACAAGACACATTATTTCGTGTATTAGAAATTTCAAGTACGAATTACAGATGCATTTCAAATACCTACGTATTTTAAAATACATGAAATTTAAAATACTGCCAGGCCCTGCTACCATCCTACCAAATGCGAAAAAAATCGGAGGGGGACTCTTCGCGAATGCTATCGCTTGTGAATGCTATGGAATTTAACCTATCCTCCTCGTGGTCGCGGTCTTCTCCTATTCTATATCTTTTTATCTTGTTCTCCTTCCTTCGATGAAAGGCCAACCGTAAACCTTCGTTGTATTCTAACTCTTAATGCGCTGAGAACTATGCTCAAGTTATGACTCAGCACCGTTGATTGCACTGAAAGGTAGGAGCTTTACCATTCCCAAGTCTTCGTGTGACCAGGCGACGCGGTAATGAATCAGAATGGGGCGGTTTCCTATTATTCTATTGCCTAAATCGAAAGATTGCGTACTCCTGGAGTACGCATTTCACGCTCTTAGATTTTTAAATGACGATATCTATTTTTCGCGATTTAACGAGAAATGAAAATTTTCAAGCGCGCGAAAACGCGACGGCTAAGTATGAATGCTGGGAAAAGCCCGTGTGACGTATTTCTGGTTCCAGCTGTTGCCGTGTGAGGTGACCTTGGAGCGAGGCTTTGAGCGCTGATACGATGCAGGCTACTGCCAGGTAGCAGAGTACCCTGCTAGCACGTAGCGCTTGGCTTAAATAAGGATTATTATTACCCTATCAAACGAAGGAAACTTTCCGACCTTAGGCAATTTTAATAAGTGATTATTAAGAAATATTTTCCTGAGATCTGTGTCTCATGCATGCATTGGTAATCTCAGACGATGTAAAACTTCTATCTACTCGTATAGAAACTAGGTCCCTGTGACGTCACGTGGAGTGGAATCGCATGAGCACCAATCTGGCCTTGTCAAAGGTTAAAATTGACCATTAAAATTCGTCTAAACTGGGATTTTCAAAACCAAATAAGTTGTATATTTTGAATACACTAATGGTGGGTAAGGAATGGCAATCAATGCCTTTCGTTTTCTTTGAGGAAGGAAACTTCCCTATTACAGATGTTTTTCAATTACGTATTTAAAAAAAACTTTCCAGCCCTGCCTATTAACAATCACAAAATTCTCTTCCTATACAATAATATTTTGAATAACTGTACACTAAGTTAGGAAATTTAAGAAGGATAGGATTCAAGCAATGAGTGGTAAAATGTCAAACTTGACAAATAGGTTAAAATGACTCATCTTCTGTATCCATAACAAGGAATTTTTGAGTGATCGTGGTTTTTATCAACTCACCTTCCGTTTTTTCTTCGGTATTCTTATCTCTACCACAATTGTTTTCCCTCCTTGCATCAATAACCTCCCATGTGCTTCCTTCCGCACATTTCATCACGTCTTGATTTTCAACAGCTGTGTTAACCTCTCTGAGCGCCGACATTGAATATTAAGCCTTGGCACAGTTCGCTTCATTATTACGATTTTTCAGTTATCCGAATCGTTTTTGTTACCTTTAAGTTTATTAATTTTTTAATATCGTAGAGGACTGTTGGTGTTGGCTATCTCAACGTGGACATTAATTCGGTACGGAGTTCACCTCATTCTTACGATTTACAGGCATGCGCATCGTTCTTTTTCTCGAAGTTTTTTCATTAATAAGTTGAAGGCTGCCTCCGAAGAAAGTATACCACCGAACGGAAAAATTTCGGGAAAAGATAGTGGCGTGTCGACATCATATTAATTGGTCGATAGATTCACTGGGATTATAATTTTATTAAACTTCGTATTCGATAAAAAATAAATACAACGATGTCTCCACTAGTTTACATAGTTATCGCCGTTTCAGCACTTCTCAGCCTCATCGTCGGTGGGCAAACCGAAGATTTGAGATTGATATCCCTGGAAAGGAAGAAGTCAATGGATATACTAAATGCTGTGGACGGACGAGTGATTCCTATGACCATTGGTCTACAGACGACTACTAGCGGAGCCAAGCGAAGGATCCGTAGTACGAAAACAGTGAAGCCAAATCCATCCCACTCAAAAAATAAACCACCAAAGAGAGTATTTATACACGGTCGGAAAGTCTCCTGTCGCAGTTCCGGCAAACGCAAGAGGTGCAGACCAATTGGATCTCAATAACTTCAGTGTTTTCCATTGATGGACTTTATAATTAATAGAATATCTTCAGTGGCTGGAGATCTTCTTTTTCCGTTGAAAAACATAGTATCGCATGTGATTTTTTTAAACGTAAGTGGAAAGAGGAAGAATGAACGGCAATGTGTTGAATTCCAGGCAACAGATCAAAGGCGAACCTTTTCACGACATTTCCAAGAGTAAGAATGTGTCTCAACGCTTGATAAATACGTGAGGATATTTTTATATATAAATATTTTCTACTCAACGCTTGTGTCTCAGTTTAACTTATACTTTTCAGAAGTCAACAGACTCATACTTCATCATGCTGACTATATTCAGGGATCATAGAGATTAATTCGTATTCATATGCATATATTACTGTATAAGTGGTACGGAGTGGTTCTTTGAGTGATAAATTAATTAAAACTGTTCATGTGACTTCAGTATCAATGAAAGAAATTGTTTTTCTTTTACCTATTGCTACTTTACAATGTGAAACAAGTTAAAAAAATTCAATCTAGCAACCATCAGCAGGAATTGACAGTGTGGTGCGTGTAATGATTAAGTGCTTAAAATATTAAGGATAAATTTATTGTTTTTTTAAATTTATATGCTTCTTGAAGTTTTTGGATATAGGTTTACAAAGATATTTTTCTAAAAATGGATCAATTTCCTCATCGACGTATGCAAAGCTTTTTGCTTTTTGACTCAACAAAACTTCAATTGTTTTGATTAACTAGCACACGGTTGAAAATTTTCTAATCCAATACTAAACTTAAACTTTTGATATTATAAATATTTTTATTTAAAATTGTTGAACATTTATAAGACAATTTTTTTATTAAAAAATTATTATACGGACCAATCTCCAATAAATAAACAGTACTACTTAAATACGCTCTAATTAACAAAGATATCTATGAGCCAAATAATTATTTGGGAAGAAAACGTGAAAATTTAACTTCCGACCCTTTTCCAATCACTATTAATAACCTATTGTTCACCGAAGAGTTTACGCTAAAGGTAAATTTTTCGTATCTATATTATTAACAAGCAATGATTTGAACATTGAGTGATCACAGACTCTTGCCCTGCTTATGAAAATCATTACAGAATTAACGTTTGACATAATAATTTTAATTGCTGTTACATAGGTCAGCGTTACTAGTTTTTTTAATACCACCTACGATAGTAGGCTTCAATGTGTGACCCCTTGGTAGGTCGGAGAATGTCGAAGCGGTATTCTAATTCCCGCCAGGTGATTTGTAACACGTGTTCTGTCACAGTACCCACAACAGCTTGCATCCTAGCCTTCAGTTCGTCGATTTCAGCAACTGATGTGGTAGAAACTCTGACATTGATATAGGCTTTTAAATTTTAATTATTATGTCGAATGGTTATTCTGTAATAAATGTTTGTAATCAGTGCAAGACTTTATTCTCGCCCTGTAATTTCCATGCCAATTTATTTAAGATCAACGGGATTCAATGCTGCGTATTACCATCATGTGAAACACTGACGTATCAGGGAACGACGAGGAAATTCTTATAAGACACGGTCTCAGGCG
Organism: Ischnura elegans; assembly: GCF_921293095.1. Taxonomy (NCBI): domain Eukaryota; kingdom Metazoa; phylum Arthropoda; class Insecta; order Odonata; family Coenagrionidae; genus Ischnura; species Ischnura elegans. Next base: position 89,036,526 of record NC_060252.1, read on the forward strand.
TTACTTTGTGGAATTGCTTCATCATAGAATAAAATAAAATTACTTTGTTCTATTCTACACTTTATTTTAAATAGCACGACCCGGGTTTCCGCATTTAATGCTGTCATCAGGTATCAATGCTATCACATGATAATAGCATTAGATGCTGAAACCCGGGTCGTGCTATTTAAAATAAAGTGTGGAATAGAACAAAGTAATTTTATTTTATTCTATGAGGAAATTCTTCTTTCTACCTGAGTGATAATGCGTGGTAATCACGTGCACCGTTGAAACCCTTCCCCCTTTTTGATTTATTCGTGAGATCACAACGGTATTGATTTTAAATCTCAATGATAACCAACCTCAACGGAGATAACCCTGAAACTATGGCATTTATTGCGTGGTATAGTATATATTAGCATGCACAAAACACTTGGAAGCACAAAAAAAAAACTAAAATAATCAAAACTATTCTTCACCGTTAACAATAGTAAAAAACATATTTCAAAATTAATGAATACGAATCGCATCCGAAGAACTTTGCTTATTATTTCGAGTTCTTGGAGATTTCTCAATCCTAAGTACAAAGTAAACCGGTTTGAGACTGGATATTCGAGGCGAGAAATATTTGTTGCTTTCCCCCTCAATGAAAGAAGGATGTGATATAATTAGCGGAAGGAGGAAACGAAAATGATTCTGATGAGAAATGTACTTTAATAATAATAATATTAAATTTATCCTATGATAATATCGTTCGGAACATATGAAGTATGCATTTACATGATTGGACTCCGTAATATGACAATTTAAGTAGATATGAATAATTAAATGAGAAAAAATACTTTATAAAATAATTGAAAAAACAAAATAGTAGCTACAGTATGAAACCAAAGTCAACAAAACGTGTCAATTAAGAATTACCTTAAGGATATGTAAAGTAGATTAAAGTTTTTAGTGCAGCACACGCAACAGTACTGCTGCTCCGTTGAAGAATGCACAAAACATAAACGTGGTCAATTGATATATCAGAATACATGTGAAGAAATAATACGATTCATACACCAAATAATAAGAAGCTCATAATTATCGAGAGAATATTTACGGAAATGTAACATGGGGAAATTTATTTACATAAACGCAATAAGCAGGTAATACACAAATCTGAGTATTTCTAAATAATGCTAAGGATACCTACTTCAGGTAAAATTTCAATGTTTTGCAAAAAAAGTAACTGTTCAATCAAAATGTAAACAGCATAAACGTATAGAAGGCTGAATGCTATAACTGATATTAAAAGGTAAATACGCAAAAAAAATCTAGGACCTCGTTCGTACATGGTTATGACACTTTTCGTATAAAAAAGATAACATTTTAATTTTAAATTGATGTATATTGGTAGATTTGACAACTTCGTCATAAATGCTATTCCATATCCTAACTCCTGACTCTATATTTGACGAGAAATAGATATTGGTTCTGCAATGAGGAATTTTACATCTGTTTTTGGCTCTTACTACTCTGCCGGAATCACTTCAGTTCCTAGCAATGAGTTCATACAGAAAATCAGGGGTTTTCGTCGACGATGCATGAATTTTCATACGGCTTCACGGATTGCAACCAAAGTTAATTCCTAAGTGCACCTCATCCTGCCAAAACCTACCACTGCTACTTCTGGTTGGGCATAACGCCTCCTTTGAGTCGTTATCTCATTACCATTTATTACGTCACTTCATGCAAATTCCGTGGTTGGCCATCATGCCGGGTGGACGCACCTCTTCACACGTCAAAGGGAAAGCATAATTCAAATAATACTACACTTACCTATTAATCCTCTCGGTACAAATAATTTTGCCGTGGTATGACTTCACACTTCGTTTTTGGTCTACGCACGCACGTATGTACGTACGAAACACACACGGGATAAAGTCAAAATTTTTGATGATTGTGGCTTTGCACAAAAGTATTTAGTTATATTTTCCTTAATATTTGTTTATTTCAACGAGTAACAATACCAAATAGCCTCAAAACTTAGGGCCTACTTTACGTGCTTTTGGTATGTTACAATCCAGTGGCAGATCCAGAGAGGGCATCCAATCTACATACAATATTTTCCGACTTATTTACCTACTTTAACGATTTTAATGCAAATTAACTCTAAACTCAGGGCCTATTTGATACAATTTTGGCATGTTACAATCCAGTGGCAGATCCAAAGAGAGGATAGGGGGGGGGGGCTTTAGCTCCCCTCCTTGGGTATCCTATTTATACTAGATAGAATGGTAATTTTGTTCGGACCCCACTACTGTTGGGAGGTTACCCCCCACTTACCCCTCCCCTTGTCGCTATCTTGGATTCACCACTAACCACGATATCCTCACTTCTGTTAACTGATACTTTGTTGAGATGTTAAAATGTTACATTCATGGATAATTTAACTATTAAGGTAGGTTTGTTTGCAAAGAGGCAAATTGGCTAATCACAGTCTTGACCCTCAAAGGCAGTAATCCTAGAGTTTTATATCCCCCCTGATGCGATCTACCTCTTGCCTTGTGAGAGACAATGACTCTCCCGTTCCCCAAAAAAAACTGTGATAATAAGTTATATTGGGTGTAGACGAAGAGTTAAATGGCTGTCATTTTTTCGGCCCTCTATTACTCCTTGTTCCAAAGGCAGGTTATAAAACTACCGAAAAATTAACTTCACATAAATTAGTTTGAAAATTCTTTTTACTACTATCAGCGGTGGATAATGGCTTGAACTATTTGATGTTTTTGTGTTTTCAAGTGCTTTGTGATTGCTTATTGCTTACTAAACCACGTATTTAATTCCGTTGTCTTAGGATTTTCTCCATTCAATTTACTTGGCATTGAGAGCAAATGCAATAGCAAAAAATCCAATAACTTTGTTATCTCAAGTAAGTGTGTAAAAAGTTTCGATATTTCACGTGATTTCCACGTATTATCACTCAAGTTAAATTACGCACTTCCTCCCAAGTCCCTCGTACCTGAGTGTTTAACATGATCGAGATATGCAACCTTGAATTCCATTGTGTTTAAATAAATTTTTATGGATATTGTTTCTAATTTCCAACATTACTGCTTTTTAATTATAAAGATACGAAATTCATTACATTTTACGTATGTTTGGTGGTGAAAATTAGCTGTTTGCGTGCAGTGGGCGTAATGTTATGCCACGTAATATCCTTCGATATTTACTTAGGACGTAGGTAATATTACGCCATCCTTCTTTTGAAAAATCGTAGTTTGCCATTTTTTTAACGAAGAGGTACTAGACTCCAAATAAACAAATGGAAGGGAAAAAAATCACAATTTATTCTTTAAAATGATACCATACACCTATTCCCCTCATCAAAGGTTGGATTTTAAGAAATTACACAAAAAATATTGAAAATGTCCATAACTGGGGTAAAGGTCTACAATACCAACTTCAGCACAGTATGCGTTAATGACATAATAATGATTGTAAATTTAAAAAAAAATAATTCTGAAGAAGGTTCATCTACATCTACATCTACAAATTACCCTGCGAGCCACCTCTAGGGTGTTTGGCTGGTTCGGTGCTTGGCTAATACTACGCTTCATACGTGTCAGTGTTTAAATTCTCGGCTGGTCAATATTTGCGTGGACTTCATTTGAATACGCATGCCGTTAATCTTGTCTGTATACAATAAGCATGGGTGAAATATTATGTGAGATACGTTTCCAGAAAATGCGGAAACCAAATGTTTTTTACGAGTTCATTTCTCATGCAGCTCTGATAAGCGGTCGGCGACCTCATTAAGACCAGTTTAGCAACACCGCGTGGACTTGGGCTGAGTCTTCTGAAAAAAAAGGAGGGAAGCTCCCGTCAAAATAACTTCATTGCGGTGCTCACACCTCAGCAAAGGAAAGAGGAAGCGGGATACCTTTCGCAACTTCGAGAGCTTTTCACGACGGGAGTGTGGCAGTAAAATAACGCGGCGTGGAATTTAAAACCTGGGTCCAAGAAAAGCAAGAATTCTCATTATCATTCATACTCCACGAGTACAGTATCTTTGCTCGGCAGTGTTTTCCGACAGATCATCCAAAGTGTGAATATAGGTTTAGGGAATAAGTTTGTTTCCATCATGTTACGAGGAAGTGAAAGTCATGGCCACTTTTTGGCCATCCTAGCTGTGGCCCTCATCCTTGTATCCTTGACAGCTGGAGGGACCGAGGCCAGGTCCTTGGGGTACTTCAGGCTGCCCACGCTGGATTTGGAGGACCTGGACGACGCTAAGCAAGACATTGTGGATGCTCCTTTGAGGAATGCTTGTCCTCCAAATCACAGAATGTTTGCTGGGCGGTGCAGGAAAGAGATGTGATCGAGGGATTGGTGGATGCTTAGAAAAGTTACCTCTGAGCAGGCCAAAACATCGCCGGATAACAGGAGTGCAACGTGATATGGTTAGAGGCACCAAATTTTTGAGAATCGGGAAAGATAATGATTGTTTGACTAATCTAAACGTATGGCTGTGGTCACCAAAATTCCCTATCCCTGCCAATGGTTTAAGTGATCGTATTTTATAGTGACTGAAACCTTGAATGAATATCATCAGAGTATAATTGCATCCAATCCTTTGTTTCAATATCATGAATGCTCTTGCTTCTGTAGTCTATCCATATCCAATAAAGAACTTGTCATGAAATTTAAACCGCATTGGGTTTAATTCCTTAAAAAATAACCAGTCCACCCTAGTACCTATTATGTTCCCTTATAGCGACAACAATATACGATTTTAATGATATGGGGGTAACTCATTCAGATGAAGAACCTAAGGCATTCCCGGTAAATATTTCGGGTGAATTCTTCCCGAGTTTTCAACCGGGTTAAGGTTTGGCAAACTTCTTAACCTGGTTGAAAACTCGATAAGATTTCACCGAACTCTTTCTAGTGTTTATATTTTTTTATTTTGAACAAGTATACGCTCTGCGAATGGCTATGCCTGTTTCCATCATCTAAATGCGTCCATATGAGCAACGTTCAATAAATCCATTAAAATAACAGTGTACAAATTTATTCATACTTTTATTTCCGATCAGTTGCCATCGCAATAGTGCAGTAAACTTAGGATTAAATCTCATGAATTAAGAAATATTAATTCGTTTGATTATATATTTGTAAAAAGTAAGCCTTTTTATGCTTTTATAGTTGCGCTATAAACATTTCGTAAACATTCTTATTGATAGGTTTGTTTCAGGAAGCCATTTGAAGTTGCTGATAATTTGCACTTTTATGCAATAGCAGTGTTAAAAGCTTCCACTACCAATTTTATTCTCTAATGTGAGCCGGCTGACGAATATTTATTCACATTGAAAGTTTTTTTAAACGTGAATAATGATTTTAAAAGTTGCATTACCGGTCATTCGGCTGTGACAAATGCATCCTTAGCCTTATTCATTATTACCACTTGCTTACCTCTTTTTTGATCACCCCTGATATTAGTACAACCTGGCCATCTTCCCGACAAAATTGTTATTATTGGTTGAATATTTATCATTTTAAGTGGCATTAGGTTTATTTTTGCTTTCGGCGACATTAACTTTTCTATTGGATTATTATTAAAATAAGACATTGCAATATTTCCAATTATTAAGAACTTCCACCATTTCGTCCCCAACATCATGCAAGAAATTTTTTTATTGGAACTCAAAATGATGTGATGTTTGATTTCATCCATGTTGCCTCTCTGTCAAGATATTACTTTTTCCTTCGTCTTGTTGCACCAGAAAGAGATTGGACTGCATATGAAGCCGTCAATGTGAAAGTCCTTTGCCACATAATAATTGAATTATCAAAGCTTGAATGATAGCCACATTCACAGCAGTATGTTCGTAGATTTAAGGCTGAATTTAGACCTCTTCTATATTGAGTACATAAAGTCAACATTTTGCGGAGAGATATCTTGGAGCATTATACTGTATGTAAGAAAAGATATCGTTCTGCCCAATGATTTTATTTTTACAGCTTACAGCACGTGTTTTGATTACTACACAATCATGTGATCATTCTATTGAGTACATGTTAATTTTTGCAAAAACGTGCATGAATTCAATGGATCGAAATTTCCTTCAAATTGGCTTTTAGTTCCATGTCTTATAGGTGAACTAAATATGGTACTTTCTGATAAACATTTTAAAATCATTATACATATACTTCCATCGGAGTATTCTTCACCGAAAAGTCAGCATCACAATGACTCTGATCGGCTTAATTTCACAAATATTTAAACATACGAGAGTAATATAATCACTTTGTCTTTCCTGGAAAATTCAACTCTGCTGCACTTTTAAAGTACGTAAATAATGCAAAATCTATCTTTTGGTGTAATAGTAACGCATATGGGATGGATAACCTCTGGTAAAAAACTGAATAAAAAATATTAACTTATTCACGGTATTTAATTAAATTCTTTCGATTCAATTGTGTACCCCACACTTCCAATTTTCATTGAAACATGAGAAATTTTCCTCCGTTCACATTTCATCTGTATTCCGTACCTATTCGAATGATAACTGGTGGCTGGGTGAGAAGCGATAATTTCCTGCAGTAATTTTCATGGCAGATTTTTAGTTTTGTTTGTAAGTTCTGAAATGGAAAAAGGTGTAATTGGTGAGATACATAATACAAATATGTTTAATATAATTATTTTTAAACATATGTGACCATTCATGCCTTGAAATTACTTATTAATGTTTTACAAAAATTCTTTGGAAAATATATCGACCTTGGAAAAAAGCCAAGGAGAAATATAAGTGTTACACTTTTCATGTATTGATGAGGGAAAAAGAATAGATAAAGTTGAAGGACTTGATAAGTTTGGGAGCATAAAAAGGTAGCCGACCTCTCTTGGCAGTGCGATATCACGATCGAATTTCATATGAAGTAGATGATTTTTTTTAATATCATCTAGGTATTTGGATAGAAAAAGTTACCTAATTTTTAATTGACTGATATTACTAGAAAGGTCCACTTATGTATCCAAATATTTCATATATTCTTTCAAAAATGTTTCCAATATTTCTGATAATTGCAAACATAGCCTTCATCAGACTGATAAAAAAAGTTTTCTTAATTCAAGTGATGCAAACTTGATTCAATAATGAGCCCCTTTTAAATAGGTGCCCAGAATACCTTCTTAAGTTAAGGGGGCATCTCCCTAGAATTTTAGCCTCGAGAAAATGTTCTTTAATTAATAATATACTTGAAATTGAATTGTGTCCTCTAAAATTAAGAATGCCCTCTTGGGAGTGAGTATAATGTATTCAAGCAGTGATAATTTAAGAGCAATTCACTCTTGTACTTCTAAATCAGTGTTTCAACTCTATGATTGAAAGCTCACCTTGGATGAAGCCATGATGGAGGTGTGAATTCGTATATTCATAGAAGGGTGGTGAGTTAATTTCCCACGACTACACTGCGCTTTGAGGATTCCGGCTTGGGTGTGTCTTAAGGGTTCACCCTGGTTATGAACCGGAGATCCTTCCATCCGAGTGCTCTAATCACTATGGGCTAGACTGCTGTGATCTACGCTACCGCATTCCTGTTCCCTAATAAGGGTGATCCATTGGATAGAGCGTTGCGCTGCTAATCTAAGGGTACTAGTATCAACCAGATACAGGTGGGGGGCGCAGGGGGCCCGCGCCCCTCCCTTGCGGGCCCGCCTGAATTTCCAAACATTACAGGACCACAATTATAATTTTTTTATCATAAGATGGAATTTTCTTGTATGCGTGTGCAATAAATTTAATTAAAATTTTCTTTAACTCTGCATGTGACTTGATAAATTTTTATTAGGATAAAATTAAAGGTAACTCAAGATATCTTTTGCGCCTTCCCCCCTCGAGTTTTTTCTGTATCCGCTACTGGTATCAACTCCTGGATAACGCCTTCGAAAACACCGATACCAAAATTGTCGAAAAGTAAGGTGTCCCAGGGAAACTGAGCCTCCTACCATGAATTTTTTGCTTCATAGCAATCTATGTAATTACGAAAATATGTTAACAATAAGAACATTTTCTTAAAGCCAACAAGTTAAAGGCCATGAACACCAGCAGGTAACAGTTCTGATTCTATCAGATAAAACAATTATCCAGAATCTATAATAACATCTTATTTACGGTCATTAAGAATATCTCCCTCATAATTTAAGAAAACTTACTTTCATTACGGTACAGTAATGGTATAACAACCGATCGTATCAAATATTGTCCAAAAATGCTTTATAATTCTCTTAATCTACAGATTGAAGGTATTGAGTCAAGGGTAAAACCCTTGGCTTGAAACTTACAACTTTATGCTTCAGCTGCCATGAATCTCGGATAAATGGGTCAGCTTGGGTCCGTGAAAATTTTATTTACATCCAATTCTTAACTTTGCCCCGTCCACCGCCTTGATAGATGCGTTGTGGGTTGTGTTAGGACACCAGCCGTAAGCCTGCAAGAAAATGCATATTATAAGAAATTGAATTGCCTGTTACGAGCCATAATAGTATAAAATGATTATGAATTATTATTTTTTCAGCCATTTATTTTGTATGCATACATGGGAAAAACAAATTCCATTCCTATCAATGCCTATTTTCCTAATTTGAGAGTTATAAGATATACTATAGCATAGCATGATTTTTTTAGCAAATAATTTAATTAATCTTGATCGTATTTTCGCGCTGTCCAGATATTTTGCGAAGTTCACCATTGACATAAACCAAAAATTTGTTTTTGATGGAACAATACATTTCTGTAGCTATCGTTATCTTTATCTATCAAACTGTACCATATACCTGTGCACGTAGGTAATTAAGGTAACCATCTGTTGTGATAAGAATTTCTAAAATGCCATAGATTATGAAGCTCATGTTATTTTCGGATTTCTGGCAGTCGTCAGTAAGTTGTATTTCCTTCAAATATTTGCAATAGTAACATTTGGAATTCGGATAAAAAGCACAAAACGGCTACTTGCGATTTTTGGGGGATACGATTGTATACATTATAATTCTACGCTTGCATTTTAAGTTTGCGTCATTCACAGGAATTGCCTAGATCCGCTGGGTTATTTGTCACTGTTATTATCTGACCGTCCTAAGTTGGCACTTGACCGTCAAACAGTCAGCCAATCGGTGAAAGACTTTCATGTCGGTTGGCTGGGGTGGAGTGAGATACCGTGTGAAGCAAATATGGCATGTATTGTTTACATCAGGTGTTCGTATCAGCATCACAGTTTCACTTATACTATTGAGAAAACAATTATGGCGCGTCATAATATAGCAGTTCTATACTTATAATTATATTGTCTCGCACCTTCGCATTCTTACGTCGCCTTTCTATGACTGCAATAACGTTATTAAATTAATTAATTACTAACCGAAATTACAACTCATATTGCTGATTTTTTAAGTGTTTAATTCCTATATTTCACACATTGAGTGTCATTGAATGTTAGTAACCAATTATTAATGCTGGAAACTAAGTGAATTCCTTTTAAAATTTCAATTAATCAGCGGTTCTAAAATATGCATTATCCACTATCGAAGAAACTTCTATGAATGTACGCTTCTAGGTTGATTTTGTTTGATAGGTGGCGAATGATAATACATTTTTCAGGGAATAAACTCTTGTCAAAAATACATTAAGGTTCGGCAGTAGCGTGTTTCACTGATGATATTAGTTCTTTGACAGTGGGTGTACCGTCTGATCGTCATGCATTGCTCTGTTATCCCTAGATTTTTTTATTTATTTTACTGGGAGCTGTTTCATTTTCTGTTGTATTTATCTTTCAGAAATATCGGTGATTATACCGCAAACGATAATAATTTGAGCTTTTCTTGAGGACTATGATCAATATAATGCTTTGAAAAATGCATAGATTAATTATGAATCAAAAGGTATAACATAATATTACCGGAAAAACTCCCTGCTTTATGCTTCATTTTTAAAACTTTTATATTCTAATCCGGATGACAGTGACCATCAAGAACAGTGGTAGACTTCATTTCAATCAAAGAGACGCTGCATGAGACCTGCCAGTGGCGCTGCCAGGGGGGATCCAGGGGGTCCGGACCCCACCCGAAATATAAAATCACAATTATTTTACTTCGAAAAAATAAAACAACATATTAAAAAATCATGAATTTATAGAATATTTCTTTAACAAATGAATTCTTTTCGATTATGAAAAGTGTTAAAGTTAGTTTAAAACCCATTACTTAGTACCCCGTTTTTTTTTTAATTTTTCCCCCTGGTTTTGGAACCCCTCCCCCGAACGAAATTCCTGGCTACACCTCTGAGACCAGCACTATTTCGCTGAGATTATAATTTTACATCTACAACTATAGTAGATTATCGAATAATATTTAGAATATCTCATAAATTATTTGTCTGCGTCATTCGGCGTCAATATTGTCATGAATCATATTTCCTGTGGTATTTTTTTGCTCTCCAAAAATCCAATACAAAATGACATACAATTTAGTCCTTATTTATTTCGGAGATTTGGAAGCCAAGAACCTTAAATTTTTGTCTTCTTTAAATAATTTAACTTTCTACTGGCCAATGACATCAACAAAGTTATGAAAGAAAGAAACATGTTTCTATGAAAATAATAAGGAATTTTTTATTTTTATTTGTAGTTTTCTTCATTTTTAGCCACATTTTTACTTATTATTAATTCCTTAGAAGAAGAAGAAGATATAATCATTCGTAATTGAAATGTAGAGCAATGAAATCCATAAGACTTCATATTACCACTATATTGAATGTGTGTGAAATTAACGCACATTTTCCGTTTTTATCGTGGGTTGCTACCATAGAGTAAGTATATATATATATATATATATATATATATATAAATAATGTAAAACTTCTTCTTGCCCTGGGGTGGGCACACAAAAAAACTTAGAAATTGACAGAAAAACGAAAAATAAAATAAAAGAGAGGAACTTACGGGGAAAGGTTGTTTTTACAAATTTTCGATGGGACGCAGCCCATCTTTCTCAAGTGAGAAGAGGAGGGAAAGTGAGGAAAGGGCATAAGGAAGGGTGCAAGGCAGAGGGCAAAGATGGAGGGAGGAAAATATATATATATATATATATATATAGAGAGAGTAAGAGTAAGTATATGCTTACTCTATGCTTATATGCTCTATGCTTACTCTACATAGAGTAAGTATATGCTTACTCTATGGTTGCTACACAGATCCAGCGTTTCACACAAATGTGTGCTTTACAAAAAAACGCTCAAATCATATTGATGCCTACATTGCACACATTTTTGAAAATGGCGTCCATGCCTTTTTTGTTTGGTATTCAGTGAATTGACAGAGCACGAACATTAAAAATGAGGATCCTCAAGTTTTCTCTGTATTGTCACCCACCGCGTATTTTGAAAGGTATACAAAAGTCGCCACTCACGCCACTGACGGACAAAATGATCCGAGTTTGACGTGGTGATGAGGAATAATTAGGGGTGATAATCGGAAATTATACACATGATGACGTGATGTATCACATTCATTATTTTTCAAAGCTTTACCGTGCAATTACGAACATTATATTTGATAACTTCAGGCTTGACTCTGTGAAACCTTTCCATATTGGAAATAAAGTAATAAAACTTTGTAAGGTTCACTATTATATTAATATGGGCACGACACGGGTTTCGTAACGTAGTTGCAACTCCAGGCTGACCTTACATACATCTTATATTTATACATACATATTAAATACGACAGTGAGGACATAGAAACATACTTCGGTGTAACCCCAAGTGTTATGCACTTGTTGTTGAAATAATTTTTAAGGATGCAATGCGAAGTTTGATAAAAATTTTAAATACAATTTAGCCTGCTCTGCCGTATTGGATTCCAAAATATAACTGGTAACTTCAGGCTTGACTTTGTGAACCTCTCCATATTGGAAATAAAGGAATAAAACTTTGTAAGGTTCACTATGATATTAATATGGGCACGACCCGGGTTTCGTAACGTAGTTACATCTTCAGGTGACTGATCTTGCATGCATCTTATATTTATACATAAGTCTGGGGTTACACCTAAGTATGTTTCCTTATTGTCCTTACTGTCGTATTCAATATGTATGCATAAATATAAGATGCATGTAAGATCAGTCACCTGAAGATGTAAATACGCTACGAAACAAAGGTCGTCCTCATATTAATATAATAGTGAACCTGACAAAGTTTTATTCCTTTATTTCGAACATTATATTGCATAATGCTGGAAAAAAGTGAATTGAATTGCACTCATCTACATCTACATAATACCCCGCAAGCCGCCTAAAAGGCGTGTGGCAGGGGGTGTTAGGACACCAGCCGTCTACGCATAAAAAATTAAGTGCTCTCCGAAGTTGGGACTAGCATTTATTAAAGTCCTTTATTGTTCTGGGGAAAAAACGAATTCACATATCTATCCGTTCGGCAAAACATCTCTCTTAATCTATCGCTTCTATCGGACCTAGAAATATAGTGTGGCTCTAATATTATGTTCTCCGTGTCGCTCTTGAAGATATCCATTCTCAATTGTTCAAGCAATCTAAGCCTAGCACGCAGCCTCCGAGTCTCCAGCGGCTCCCAGCCTAATTCGCTTAACATCTGCGTAACGCAGTCTGTACGCCCGTAGCAGTTTTTGGCGAAACGCGCAGCCTTCCTTTGTATTTTATTCAGTTCGCGGATTAAGTCTTTCTGCACCGGATCCCACACGCTCGCTGCATATTCAAGGTGCGGACGGACGAGTGCGAAATAGCACCTTTCTTTCACTTTCTCATCCGAAAATCATCCCACAATACGCTTGACCAATCCTAATTTCTTCAGGGCCATGTTATAGATATTCCTTATGTGTGTTCCCCACGAGAGGTTCGAGGTCATCGTAAATCCCAGGTACTTAACTTCGTCTGTTTTCACTTTATGTTACCGCGCTCGTCACCGCGCCGCGGACATTTTTGAAAACAGATTAAAAGTTCTACTAAAGTGGCTACAGAAATCGCCCATCCATGGGATGGAATTGGGCCTCCTCTATGCAGTCCCCTTGGGTCAGAGGGCGAAATGCATTTTTGCCTTCGGCTCGGAGTCAGCCTGGCTGCGAGATCAGTCCCGCCGGTGAAGTTAGTGAGGGAACGTGGTATTGCTGTGGTCTAAAACCTGAATATCTTTCCAGTCGTCAGTCGGATCTAATGTGTAAAAATTGCTCTGTGAAAAAAAAAACAGCCGTCGCCCATCGGGAGAGTTGAGCCATTCTTTGCGCCCGCCTCTGCAGTGTGCTCGGCCAAGGTCAAGGTGAGTAGACTTGGCATTGTAAGCCGCTCTGGTGAGCAAATTTATTTTTATTGAATGGGCAGTGCATAAATCACACGTATTACTGTACTCGATGAGGAACATGCATGAAATTTGTTTAGCATGCTACTAAGTTTCATGGAATTGGAAATGTTTTCACAAGTCCAAATATATAAGCCAAAAACTCTGCAATTACTCCAAAAACATCACTTAATGCCAACAAAAAATTCGGGAATATCGCTTGAAGTCTCGCATTGCATTGAGCATATGAATTATTTGTGTATCGTAGATCACAAGAATCCTTCCTTGAAGCCAAATTATGTCTGATAGTTAATGCAATCACCTTATTATTTTCATATGTTTTTCCAAATTTCCTCAAATAATCCCCTTTCTTTATTTCAAAAACGCCTTATCAACCCAACATATTCATTATATGCAATCTGACGATAAAACAGCAGTTATTTTCGCAAATTTTGAGTTTGAACCCCTAAATTGACCATTTTTCTGTACACTTCTTCTGTCTGCCATCAGTGGATACCGTGTAGTGAAGTCACGCGCGGGCGCTCCGATGACGTCTTGTTTTCAATCGATGAAGAGTTATTTTTACAGACACATATATCAGTTCAAAAACATTATTTATCCGCGAAAATTTCGTCTAATACGTTTGTGATACGATTCTTACTATAGTACTCTGAAAAATTGTGCATTTTCCCCAGTTCACTCACCTGCGGACTTTTCTGATCACTCCGAGAGTTTTTACTACTTTTACCTGCCGCATGTTGGTTAGCGATCGTTTTATCGGTGAAATCTAACCTACTAAAATTGAATCCAAGGAATTCTGAGGAATTCTTGGAATCCAGGTTTTCTGACTTTTGCAAGGCTTAGAGTAATGGTGCCATTGATGACTTTGATGCCATGATGTTCAAAATACTTATTACCATTGTTTTTAGGTCCCCAAAAAGTAAGAGGCATCGAGGCAGTTGGCAACAATTTAATAGATAGAAAATTGAAGAAGTAGCGTTTGACAATATTTTCAATGGTTTCGAGCAATATTAGAGGAGTTAGATTATATGACTTTTGGTCGTATCTTGTCTCGTTCACCCCAGAAATTTGTGTGAATGAGTCTGTCAGTCAGCGGTCGGGTGTGAGTTTTATTGTATTTGTATTATGAATTCAACGCAGTAGGCCTCAAGATGTCTAGTCACCAGTGATGGGGAAATCATTGACAAAATGCAATTAGGCTAAATTCGATTCGATTACACTGACAAATTTGCACTCAATTAAAATGAGAAATTACTATTTGAAAAGTTATTAGTAGGATCACAATTACGATTGAAATTACTTGTAATTTTTCTCCTATGGCTATGGCTAAATCTGGAGGGCTTTTTCTTAAATGTGTGCTCTCATCTATTAAAGCCTCTCATCATAATAGAACCACATAATGTAAAGTCCAGAATAAATGTAAATATCTACATCCATAGGATGTAGATACTACGCAAGCCTCCACCAGGGTGTGTGGTACGAGGTGATTCCACACCAAGCATGCAGCACTCACGCAAACATTAGAAACGCGCTTGCATGCTAGAACAGGCCAAGCACACAGGACAACGACTTACGGACAAACCAGTAAATAGGAGAGTGCTAAAGAAAGTAAAAAAAATGCTAAAATGCAAATAAAACTAGAGGTTAGAAATATAAAAACGATTCGTTACCGTAATAAGTGATTAATGAATTATAACATGCCATTGCATCGTCCGGGAAAAGTCGAATTCAACTAATGGATAACAAAAAAATAAGGGTCAACAAATTTTCAGAACGGTTGGTTCCGACTTTTTTCTGAACATGAAGGAGCTTCCATTAGCACTGTATAGAACTCAGGCAGTCTAATTTCTTTCAAGGTGAACGTAATTCTTTTTTGTTTCTCAGCACCAAAAATTTCTCTTACAACATTAAGGCTGGAGTCCTAACACCCACCGTCTCACTCCTATTGAGACACCTTTTGCGTGGTATGTAGATGTCGTTGAATAAGCCATCGGGATGAAACACTGCTTGAGTAATGTGCCGGCTCAGAATTTTAAGTTCCTAGGTGTGAAACCTGACTGTAGTGGAACTTGATTGAAGCGGAAAACTGTCTTATCCGGAAAATATTGTTGGTCCTGGCGGTCGCAATAGGGTTGTGGGTGCATTGATGCCCTCTGTTAAACATAAATCGTCAAACGCGGAAACGTAATCGATTTCCGGGCACGTGTACCTTGGTGAAGCGGAATTTCAAAAAATAATTCCTTGGGCACTTTTTACCATAAGGAAATAAAAGCCTAAAATGAGCCTCCCTTAAAAACAATCCTTAAAACGAAACCACCCATAGGTGTCGTTCGTTCAAAAGTTTAACCACAACATTAAAGCTTTTCTTTTATTATTTCATAATAATTTCTTCAGCAGTTAGAATTTGAGTCGAACCAAACTTTTAGGCGACGCACGTCGGCGTAGGCGATACACGTGATATAACTTTCACGGTCTCTTTTGAATTGTCTTGCTTGGAGTTAAGCGGAATACTGCCTTGCCCTGAAAAAATGATGGATCCGAGAGATCCCACTAAATAGATGTTTCACTGTAATAGTTAACCGTAGAGTTTTAGATTTTCCCGGCGAATAGTTTGAAGGTATAATTTTTGGGTTTCCCACCGGGTAAGTTATTGGGGTATTGGTCCAAATGCTTCGGCGGGTGTGTCCCCAATCATCTACAGGTGGGAAACCCGAGAATTATTCATTTATAACTAACTGTGTTTGTTAGTTCAAAGGATGTTTGCTTCTAATTATATTATAGTACTTAATGAATTTTTTAATATTTTAAGCAAGAGTGGAAATATCTTGTAAGATATATGGCAATATGGGGAGGAAGATATTATTATCAGTTAAATAAGTCATTTCAATATTTTTCACTGAATTTATTTTATCAAGATGCGTTTGGTTGTCATAACAGATTTCTTAAACGCATCATGTGCAGACAAAAATGCTGATATGGTATGCCAACATTATGAATTGTGTGACACATAGCACGATGTGATGGAAGTTATTACTATGAGTTAAGAAATACCAAACCAACCAAAAAAACCTAAGAAGTCCAACACACAAAAATGTCTGCACGTAATGCACTTGATAATGTTGATGTTACAACGGATCGTGATTTCCTAAAATAAGTAAATAAATTCAGGTGAAATATTGCTATTTTCTTTTTACCAACAGGAGTGGGAACCTTTAGACTTAATTTGCAAGCTAGAAACCACTGTCAAAACACAAACAAAACCAACCAATTCGAATAAGATACCACCAGCTGAAGTAATTATCCCCACTGTTTGTGTGAAAAATAACTACAGCTGTTTGTTTCTTACGACATTGAATTTTCTACAAAGTGAGCTCTTCAACAATTACTGCGATACCTCCACTGCATAAATGCTCAACAATCGCCCACTGAATCAAATCCGCTCATCTACTACTACAAGGGCTATCCAGATGAGCGGATTTGATTTGGTGGGTGATTGTTGAGCGTTTATGCAGTGGAGGTATCAAACGATCAACCGCTTCGATTTGACCTCTGATGTCATTGAGGCATTCCTCAAATAGCACAAAATATCTACTAGACTTCAACGGTATGTCTTCAATCTCTTGGATATTTTAAATACCTATTAGATATTTACGGTATATCTTTGATGTCTTGGATATTTTATATATCTAACAGATGTCTATAATGTATTTTTTGAACGACGACTCTTACTGTATATGTCTTGTGCAATTAGCCAAAAAAACACCCGAATCTAGAAAAAGAGTTATTGCAATGCTTATTGGTGAATGGATGCATGAAGTCATTGTACTCACATACACTAAAAAGTAAAGGTAACTCTTCCGGCAAATGTTTATGAAAGCGATTTAAATTTACAAGAACTCGTTTTTTAAATATCTATTAGATGTCTAGAATATGTCTATTCCATGAAAGTCTGGCTAATGCTTAGCCTTCGAAAATACCGGAATTTTAGATGCTGAATAGCAAAAAATTTAGCAAAAATATTATTTAAATAAATGGTACATATTTCAAAAAGCATAAATATGATGAAGATGGAAAATCGAAAATTAAATCAAAATTTATTATTATTTAACTAAACAAAATTGATAGGTAACAATGAACGGTATCAGCCTAGTTACCATTAATAAACAAATCCAATCAATTGCAAAAAAGGATTCAAAATTCTAGTCTCTTCTTACTAAGTTACGTACAAATAAATAATTTTATTAAATTTATGATTGTAAAAAGCATTGTCATATCCATTTATGCCTTTTATGCATCAAAATTATGCACTCATATTCATCCATAATCCTGATGAAGGTATATAAATATGTTGGCAAAATTTGGCATTTTAAATTCTTCAGGACCTATACATACAGCAAACACTGAATCAACATGCATTGATGATGTCGTAGACTCCTTTGAGAAAGCTAAAAGGGAACTGTGTGCTGCTTTGGAAAATTCAAATCTGGAATCTGAGGAGGAAGCCCCTTTTAGAAAGCAGCGAAAGACAGTCAAGTTGCAATATTCGGAATCCCCAGAAGACACCCCTGCAGGATATACCCTCACCTCCTGCTCCACAGGCAGGCATTCGGTTGAAAAATAAACTCTTGTTATACCGAAACGTATTACAATCGAGTAATATATCCTGAATTTTCTCTGTGGGTCCAATTTCAACACTTATATGTAGAAAATATCTGCTCAAGATATCTTGTAGATATAGGAAAAGCGGACATTCAAATGTATACGGCATGTCAAGAATATGTCTACAAGTTACTACAAGATATTTTTTTGATATTGGAAAAAGACATATTAGATATTTTATTCACGTTTTGTAGATATTTCGTTCTAAGTGTGTAAAGCACCCGGTAACCCTAAGATATGTAAATCCCTCTTCCAACTTGCCTGCGTGGCGCAGTATTTACGCCAGCACCAACTTGCACTCTCCTGCAACTAGGTGATGTCCCTCTGGGCACAGCTGTCCTTCCATGGGAATGTACTCGTGAGACTGAACCTCCTCCTCCTCGTACTGCCCGAACCTACCCGAGGTCCATGGTGATCCGGGGAACACGATGGTGTCTGGACTTGACCTAGGCAATTCAACCCCAGATTCCTGGACCAAATAATGCGACGACATCTGAGTCCCCATTTTTTCTTGCCCACGACCTTGACCAATTAGGAGGAAACAGGCCAGCAGCGCCAGATTCAAAGCGGCAGTTCTGAATACGAGCTTCTTCATCGTATCAGAATAGCTGAATCAAACGATCTGAAGGATATGGAACAGAATCCGTCCAGTTTGGCCGCTCGGCCTTTGTGTCACTGAGCATTTCATCTGGAAGACCAGAGTCGCTCGAGACGGCAAAACATCGTACGAGCGTTATCCGCACATGTTCGTTCGTCACCGTTCCCTTGCACAAATAGCCTCTCGTTGCAACACGGTCAATGCGTCACGTGATCACGATTCCTCCTTCGCTATCCCCTCCCATTTCCATGCTGAAGTTCAAAAAATCGACCGCATCGAATCAACCGCGCTTCTATAGCAGCATTTACTGCGAATGATGCTGTGAAATCTTTCTTTGTGGCCATGGATAAGCGTCACTAGCGCGTAGTGGCATTAAATTATAACCTCTTATGTTGATATCGCAAAATACGAAGTCACCTTTGGTGATTCTCGTTATTTTATAATTGCACAACTCCTCATGACATGCAAATGTCATGCGCTAGCGGTCATAACGACTGTATCCTGTCATTGGAGCCCCATCATGTTTTTCGGATTGGGTTCAGTCCATTCGGCTTTATATTGACTAAAATGGCTCGGCCTATTTATGATGATTTAGACTGAGTAACTTCCAGGGTCCTTAACCGCGTTTTGAGCTGTTACCACTGTAGTATGACTCTGTGGAATATTTTACGGTAAACAGATAAAAACTGTGAATGGAAGTGTTCTGAGGGATTCTATGACTTCTCAGGAATAATGGGTGGAACGCTTGAAGAACTGAATTGGGAAATGAATGGTTGCAGTTGCCGGGTTTTCCTTAAGCAATATCTCATTTTTGCTCGTGTTCCTGAAAAGATACTCGGGTACTCACACGATTATATGAGCACCCTTTGAACTTGCAAATAGGTTAGTTGCCCTCCAGCTTAGACTACTAACTTATGTATTCCTTGATGAATGTTTCTAAATGTTCTTAGTTTTTCTAACGGCATATTTTTTTATGTTCCAGCTTAATTGGCAGATTGCCTTCATGAATAGTTGGCGAGTTTTGCCTTTGCACGAATTTGCACATGTATTTTGTTGGCATGCGTGACATTTTTATGCCCGTATGGTGTGCATGCGCTCATGCATGCTGCATGCTGGTGATTTATCACCCTCTGCCAAACATCCTTGAGGAGGCTCTCAGGGTATTGTGTAGATGTAGATAAATAACATCCGAATTCATATGAATACGATGAAAACTCACGCAGAAACCGTAACCATGGTTAAAAAATAGTTTCAAGTTTTATCTGTGTCCTAATAACTTTTTATCTGGGAAACACCGGCCGGTTTCATCACTCAGGAATCACTCTCAAAGGAGGTCCAACATGTAACACGGGACGAGTTCGTAAATGTACCTGAGCCAAACGGAGGCGCTAAGCTGGTTTTTATCAAGAACTTTGAAATCCTGCCTAGTGCTAAGACATTTAATAAGGATTTGTTTACTTCCCACTAACCAAACTTGAAATATTTTTTAAATTTCAATCGGGTACTTAAATTTCAAGTATCCTGATACATTAGCACACCTTCAGAGGACACGCGTTGATAAATATGGAATATGTAGCGTATTTATGGTTAAATCTGTGAATAATTTTCTTTGGGCCTTAAATAAGGCATTATTATCGCATGGTTTGTTTTTTTTGCATTTCTACAATACGATTAACTTATTTCATTGCTAATTTATGTCTTTGAATGATGAAAATATTTATCCTTTTGTATTATTGATATATTGTGAAAGGGAGTAGGCCTTATTTTCAGTTGAAGAGAGTAGTCAATCAAGGGAGGGAAGGCTGCAATAATATTTCAAAAATACTCCATGTAAATCTACTTTAATCGGCATAATACTTTAATAATAGTCATTGCAGCAATAATTAAACTCCAGTACTAGAAATTACCATCCATATTCTGTTCTTGGGCAGACATATGATGACAGATAAAACCATATTTTACTATGGATTTGATATTTTATTCATCCACAAATCAGAACAAAAAGCAAATAAAATAACAAAATTCGGCTGGTGAAGTAAAAAACATTTGTAAATTGAAAGAAGTCGGTATTCACCCATTAATAATCTCTTGGGAGGGAATGTTATCAAAAAGGTTCAAAAAAGAAATTGAAAACCAAGGAATTCAAAAACACTTGATTAACCTCGGGCAAAAAGCTGTTATACTAGTCTTATTTATTCAATTATATCTTGATTCTCTTTAAATCATGAGTAGGATAGCTTTGGAGTCTTAATCTATTCCGATTTATTTGCAAACATATAAATGAACTAATGCTCGGCGCTAAATTTCGATGAAACTTAAGTTAAATCCCTCAGTGCTTCCCACGTCCAACACATAGTTGCGCAGCACTCAGTTGACCTTGTATCTGACGATAGCGTTCATTCCAAATGGAGGGACAACGTCTTAGGCACTTTTTAATGGCCAAGATAACGTCTATATAATCTCATGTGACCATGCGGAGGTCATTGGAGGTCATTTCCCACAGAGCGTTGGGCCGTAGGGGTCGTCTGCTATTCATCTGTTATTCATCAGTCTTAAGAATTTACAATATGCTATTAAAATATGGGAGAAGAAAATTCTCTCTCAGATCATATTCAGGCCTCAAGAATAACATTGACCAGTCCTTTTGCCTTCTGTCTGTGTGCTTTCAATGTACCCACTGCGATGAATCGAGATCATTTATTTACACTATTTTTCGTAAAAAATTCAGACTATCTCAGTTTATTTTCCTGCATACTTGTAATTCTAGATGTAATAATGGCGAATGAAAGCTGCTTTTACATTGGAACATACCATTCAGAAATGTGTAAAGACATTGCTTTATAAGAATCAAGTGAAAAGGTTTTTATATTTCATTATTGGTGTTATCTGTTGTCGTCTAACATCATATAACATTATTAAAATATCATTGCCATCCCCTTCCCCTACGAGGGGATTTTCTCCAAAACGTTTGACTAGGCGCTAAGAACCTTCCAAATTTGTATCATTTTCTGTCAATTCAAACTATCTGCTTATCATTTACCATTGGCACTATTTTCTACCTCAAGTTGCTGAACGTTTTTTTCCACCTGTCAAAATCCCAGGAAATTCCAAACGCATGAAAGAGTTGTCGCAGCTAATCAAAATATCTTTGAGAGCAGTTAAATAATTTTTAAACCGGTACTTTAAATCATGTGAGCAATCAATGGTAATTACCGACACGATGGTGAGACGAAAGTGATAATCTTCTGTGTGTTTCTCAGGATAATGATAAAATTCTGACTCATAAGAAATATTTTGGAAATATTTTTCACTCTCATTCATTTCTTTCAAACTCTCCCACATGTTGTGTAATACCAGTTGCTGAGATAAAATTTCGACTTGAGATATTTTATAACTAACCATAAAATAATTCGTTCAATTAAGTGAAAAGTATGCTGCCGTCCTTAACTGAACCAATTTCAGTGGTTTTACCCTGTTATATTTTCACGCTTTACTATGCTATGGTTCTACATGATTTGAGGGCAGCTTTTAGTATTTACATATCGAATTTCAAACTTTTCTGCGATAATTAAGGTATTTACTTTATGTAATAACCAACCAGGGAATGGTCCGACCACGTCCGAATTAAGGAAAGCACCACGTCTCACCACTTTCATGAAACCACACATTTTTTTCCTGTTTCCGTTGTGGCTACTCCTCAGTCTCGCACTCACTTCATATGCCATCCGTGGGTGAATCACAACTTAAACTGAGAATTTATATCAAAGGGTATTTCCCTCCCAAACATTCTAAAATTGTTTAATACCCGGGTTACTTACACAAATTAAACCCCTTCGTGGTCAAACCCCTATAATTATTTCGGTGAAGCACGAGTTGTGTCGGTGGAATTCTTTTAAGCCATAAATCTTCTTTTTACACCAAAACGACGTATAATTTTTTATCAAATAATTTCAATACAATCAGTAATTGACTTTGGTCTAAAAAAAGACTGCCTCAATTTGCCCTTAAGTTTCTTTTTCTTTTCAGCGATTTCATGATCTTAGCCAGCAAATTTTTAATTGCGTGCGTGCGGGTGACTTCGCGCAAGCTTCGTTGATTCGATTGAAGGCGGTTTGTAAGAGAGGGGAGAAGGAATTTGTGTTATAAATAAATAGTATAAAATGTGTTGTGTGTGTTATAATAGAGGCTAAGAACTGCATTAGGTACTACAATCTGATAAATTAGTTCCTCTTTATTCTGGGTAGCAATTTACAAACAACCCCAGGTAGCAGGTTCTCTTAGCTGGGTGTGTGATCTAAGTAGTCACAGAAAAAGGTTACCATGCAAAGCCTGTGTCTCCGTGGTCAAGTCAAGAGATGAATATCCAACGGAGGGCCATATATACCAACAGCGACCATATTGATGAAAGGGCGGCAACAATTCACCCATTATGGCCATTTGCTAAAGCTAATGGAAAACCATTAATTATTCATAAATCGATTTATATTTATGAATATGTGAACTAATTTCTTTTTTTCCTATTCTATAGAAAGATTTACAAAACATTTTCCACATGGTGGCCAAAAAGTACCCCAATTCAGAAAAATTAAGAAAGTTTCTAGTTGTCAGAGCTAAATATTTATTTGAATTCGACAAGTTTTTATGTCGTTTGATAATTATAAGAATTGCGAAAGAATTCAAGATGACACGTTCCCAAAATCACTACCATTTTTAAGCAAATTGCACAACCTCTGATTGCATTCATTCAATATTTTCAGTGTTGCTCTTTCTACGAACAAATCAATGTTTGTGTGTCAAAGGCTGCTTATTTGATGACAGAATTATTATTATTATTATAGTATTCTATCGATTAAGGTAGGTTTCCATGGATTATTCGAGAAGTGATGTGGGAGCCTCCCTTTCCTTCCAGTACTGCCTTCTTTAATTCTCTGTAAGGCCTACTCTCTTTCAATCTATCTAAAAATACTATTCTTTTCCTTCCCCTCCCTCGTTTCCCCAACATTCTACCTTCCCACACCATTTTCAACATCCCTTCACCGCTAAGCACTAACTCCATCCATACCTTCTGTCTCCTGCGTATCTCATCTTAAATCTGCCTCTCCTCGCCAACCATATCCAGCACTTCGTCGTTCCTTTGAGTGACCCGAAATCCACCAAAGTCTAACTGGTAAGTTTCATGTTGACGGTTGAAAAAAATGAATATTTCAAGATATGATGAAGGATTTTTATTTTTTTAAGTAATTCACAACAATAACCATTCAAAAATTTAAGCAATATCATTTGTTCATGTTTACTCGAACTCGACAAGTTTTTTTGCATAGACATTACAAAAAAAGTTAAGATAACACGCTCCGAAAATCACTGCCACCTATTAGGAAGGCACGCAGTAACTCATGACGTGAAACAATTCTCTGCAGCTCTGTCGCATCCGTTTGATATTCGACCAAATATTTAATTCAATTTTTATTGCTAAACCCATCTCACAAAAGTAACCATTACAAAAATTCAGGCAGTTTTAATTCTACACGATTCTTCGAATTTGACGAGTTATTCGGCACATGCAACTTTGTTGAATCTCTTGGATACCCAATGAAATATTTCATTATTTTTTTATTTTTTTAGCCACTTCACAAAAGTGGCTATTCAGAAAAATTTAGGCACTTTCATTTTTTCATATTTATTGGAAGTCGATCAGTTTTTTTTGCATTGAAATATTAAACATCATCACGATGAGACATACTGCCGCCTATTAGGAAAGCACAGAATTACTTAAACGGTGATATCATTGTCTGCAGCACGAATATTACAAAAGAGGATCCTCAAGTCGGCCTCTAAAAGTGTAGTCACCCACCGCGCATTTAAATGAGTCTTCAAAAGTCGACACTCCTGTCGCTGACAGGCATTTTTATCCGAGTTTCGCGGGGAAATAAGGTAAAATTAGGTGTCTTAAACGAAATTTATAAACACGATGGTGTGATGATTCAAATTCATAATTTTTTAATGTTATTCTTTGCAACTACAATCATTATACTGCAAAATATTGATAGTAAAATTGATCGCATTGCACACATCACCGTGCCGCGGACATTTTTGAAAACAGATTTCAATGCGATCGAAGTGGCAACAGAAATCAACCTTCAATCGGATGTAATTGGACCTCCTCTATGCAGTCCCTAGGTCTGTGGTTCTGTTTGTTCCGTTGGATACCGGGCAAAATGTGATGCGATGTGCCAACAACGTCGGTTTAATGGATGGTCGGCCGGCAGCGACCGTAAGCCCACCGATGTCCGATCGGACATTTGGACTTGCTGGGTGCGTCAAACACCGCGACGTCCCTCCGGAACGGCGTCCTCGCGGCAGTCAGGCGGGAGAAGAACAGGTTAGGTCCCCGGTAGGCCTGGCGATAACGCTGCGCGGTCACCACGGTAATGGAAACGAGGAGCATTGCAAGGGCAAGGGCGGCTGTAGTGGTTCGGAAGTCCATCCTGTGTCTAAATGCCGCGACGCTGTGGGATGCTTGCTCGAGTTTCACGGGGTGACTGACTGCTCGCCACATGTCGAACATCCCTTCTCTTCCAACTCACGAAAGCTTCCATTTGGCCAATGGGACTGCAAAGAGGAGGCCCAATGCCATCCCATAAAATGCTTATTGCTGCTTCAGTCGTATGTGGCCTCGGTGGAGGTGGGGTAGAGTCCTCGCCTGACAAACCGAAGGTCGCGGGTTCGAGTCCCGCCTGAGCAAGTGACCCTTATCTAGTGCAAGGGCGTGTGTAAATGTCCTTCATTGTTAATTGTCATTTTCCCATTGTAAAGGCCTTAGATGTGCTGTTTATGGGGTAATGGAAATAAATAATTAAATATTCATGTGTTTTCATGGCGCGGTGATGAGTGCAATGCAATCCACTTTGTTCAAATATTTTGCATTGTAGAGTTTGTAATTGCGAGAAATAGCTAAGAGAAGTTAGGAATTTTATGAATCACATCATCATGTACTTACATAAATCTCGGTTAAAACCACTAATTATAGCTTAATTTCAGTGCAACTATGACCAATTTTCCGTCAGCGACGGCGACTTACGCAAACTCTTTTAAATCTTGTTGGTTGACAGCACATTTAGAGGCCAACTTGAATGTCCTCTTTTGTAATATTTGTGCGTAGGGCACTCAATTCTACTGAAATTGGTAATCTAAGGCAGCCAGGTGTCGGGACTCGCACAAACTTACGGTAACTCACATAGCGATCCAGTATCGTTGGTTGGTTCATGGAATTCGGGTAATATATATAGAGATTTCAGGAGATAAAGAAAAGGGGAGATCGTAATAAAAGTAGAAACGGATAGACATCAATCAAGTTGCACAGCGAAAGTTAAATTATGTCCCAGAATAAAAAGCATACCGCAGGCAAGGGCGGTATGAGGTGCTTGGGGGCTGGGTCTCATGATGGAGCATTCCTGACCGGGCATTCCTTGCACGAAACTTTTAAGAAATTGTGCGCCCAGAATTTGATTTTGACGCTATTTTGGCTCTTAAAAGGTATAAAACAGTTAATAAAGCAGTCATTTCGTAAAAAAAATATTGTGAACAGTGAGAATTTCACAGATTATAAAACTTAAAAATGCATTCTATTTATATTATCATTTAATGAATATGTTCCGTGAAACAGCACTGAAATCTAAAGAAACCTCTAAAATAATCTTTTCGATTAACCCTCAGGTTTTCTTTTATCTTCTGACAACTTTATTTCATTAATTTTTACGTAATGAAACATGACTTGCAATTTTCCACAAAAATAAATTTAATTCGACCCGAGTTTCGATGTTACTACATCATTTTCAAGGTACAAATGGTTTATATGTAGGTCCACCATTTGTACCTTGAAAATGATGTAGTAACATCGAAACTCGGGTCGAATTAAATTTATTTTTGTGGAAAATTGCAAGTCATGTTTCATTATGAATCAATTCCTCTACATCTCGCTTGATTCCTCGAATTTTATAATTTTTTATGTAATATTTTTACGCTGAGTATGCTGTAAATAAAGCAATTAATGAAAACGTAGGATTTTAATAATTCAATAAAATTGGTTTACGCAATCTGTGTTCTGGGTAGACCTTTCATACACGCTCTTCAATACACGCGAGCGTTATTAGGCCCCCTAGCTCGGGGCCCTCGGCGATTGCACACCTTGCCACACCACCCTTGGTGGCAGGATTCTCTTAATAAAACATGATTCAGATGTTATCAAAAATATATCTATATATTACTCTGCAACCCGCCTTAATATTTATTTGGAGGGTTTGTTAGAATATCAGCCGTTAACACATAGAAAGGAAATGCACATACGATGTTCCACCTGGTATTTATTAAAGTCCTTTATGGTTCGGGGGAAAAACGAATTCCCATATCAATCCGTTAGGCAAAATATCTCTCTTCATTTATCGTTTCTGTCGGACCTGGAAGTATAGTGTGGATCTAATTGGATGTTCACCATGTTGCTCTTAAAGATATCTTTCTTCAATTGCTCAAGCAGTATATGCCTAAGTCCTAAAACGCAGCTTCAGAGTCTCCAGCGCAGCCCAACCTAATTAGTTTAGCAAGTGTGTAACGCTTCCTGTGTGCCCGTAGAAGATTTTGACGAATCGCGTAGCTTTCCTGTGTATTTTATTAAGTTCACGGATTAAGTTTTTCGGCACCGGATGGTGAATTGTTCCTTGCTCATTGTTGCGTCTTGGACATTCTTGAAAAGCGATTAAAAAAAACAATCCACGCAGAATATATCAACATTCTTCGATATGACTGCAGCCTTCTATTGTAGTCCTATTTGATTCTCATGTTTTTTGGTCCTTTCCATGCCAGTCATTTGACACGCTATGTGCAATCACGGAATATTAGAATGTAAAGGTAACTTGAGAGACATTGAATCACTATAATTACATCAAAATTGAAAATTGCAATTAAAACACAGTTTTGCTGAGCCAGGATCCCAAATTTTTCCTTAATTTGATCCAAAGGTTGCCCATTTGGGAAAATATAAGTATGTTTTCATTTTCACTAATTATTTGAAATTTAAAATTATAATATTTAAATTTTTATTCAAATATTAATGTATAAAATTTAAATTAAAATACTTAGTCCAACAAATTTTTTACGTCGTTTTTTAATTACTGTGAAGAATATAATATGACACGTTCCAAAGATCACAACGATCTAAAAGGAACGTTCACAACCTCTGATATCAATTATTCAATACTTGCAGTGCTGTTCCATATACGAACAATGGCCTGATTCTGTGTCAACGACTGCTTATTTGATGACGGAATAGAAATGACCCTAGATCCACTGTTGTGAAATCTTATGATTACGTAAATTAAATGAGACATCGCGATATTTCCACAAGATTTATTTTAAAATGAAACGCATCGTCTTAAAAATAAATCCAAAAGAAATATTGCAATGTCTCATATAACTAATAACATTAAGAACCTCCACCACATCGTGCCGCATGTCAGACAAAAAACACTAATATAGACGGTTGAAAAACATCGATTATTTCATGATATAATGTAGGATTTTTTTAGACATTTCACTAAATTAACCATTCAGAAAAATTAAGACAGTTTCATTTTCTCATATTAATTCGAATTTGACAAGTTTTTTGGCAGTCAAAATATTTTTAAAAATTGCGATGGCACACACTCCATAAATAACTGCAGCCTATAGGGAAAGCACAGAATACTTAATACCGTGAAATTATTGTCTGCAGATCTGTAGGATCCGCAGGATTCCCGGTCAAATATTTAATTAAATGTTTTTTTTAACTATCTCAAAAAAGTTACCCTTCAAAAAAATCATGGCAGTTTTAATTTTACATGTTAATTTGATTTCGACAAGTATTTTTGTATGGAAATTCGAAAAAGTGATTACGAATACACACTTAAATAACTGCTGCCTATTAGGGAAGGACAGAGTTACTGAAATCATTTTCTGCAGCTCTGTTGGATCCGTTGGACACGCGATTAAAAGTTTGAATAAACGTGTAATATTTAAATCATTTCACAAAAATAACCATTCACAAAAATTTAGGAAGTTTTATTTGTTCATGTTCATTAGAGTTCGACAAGTGATTTGGCATCTGCAGCCATGTTGGATAAAGGAACAAATGTTGGATAAACGAACAAATTGAATGTATATTTTGAAACAATTAAGTCTAATCAAAACAAAAACCAAAGTAACCATTGGTAAAATTGAGGCAGTTTTATTTTTTCATGTTTTTTTTCGAATTCGACAAGTTTTTGGCATGGAAATTGTAAAAATTATTGCGATGTCATAAACCACTGCCGTCCATTAGGAAAATAAATATTAATAAAATAAATTTATCAAATAATTTTAATCAAATATTTATTTTTTAAGTCTTTTCACGAAAGTAACAATTCATAAAAATGGATTTAAATTTCATTTTTTCAAATTTCATTTTCGAATTCGACAAGTTATTTGGTATCTGCGGATTAGTTGGGTTCACGATCTAATATTTAATTAAATGTTTATTTTTAATCCATCTCACAAAAGGAAACTTTCAGAAAAAATGAGGCAGTTTCATTTTTTCATGTTTATTAGAATTCGATACACTTTTTTTGGCATAGAAATAATAAAAATTTGTTCGATGACACACTCTTCTTAAATTACTGCCGCCTAAAGGAAACCACAGATGTACTTATTAAGTGAAATCATTGTCCGAAGTTCTGTTTTTTCCGTTGGATACCGGACAAAATGTGATGCGATGTGTCACCAGCGTCGGCTTAATGGATGATCGGTCGGCAGCGGCCGTAAGCCCACCGATGTCCAATCGGACATTTGGACTTGTTGGGCGCGTCAATCACCTGGACGGCCCTCCGGAACGGCGTCCTCGGGACAGTCAGACGTGGGTAGAACAGGTTACCTCCCGGGTAGGCCTGGCTGTGACGCTGTGCGGTGACCACGGTGAACGAAACGAGGATAATTGCAATGGCAAGAGCGGCCACGGTGGTTCGGCAGTCCATGCTGTGTCTTAATGCCGCGGCCCTGTGAGATGCTTGCTCGAGTTCCACGGGGTGACTGACTGCTCGCCACATGTCGAACATCCCTTCTCTCCCAACTCACTAGAGCTTCCGTTGAGCACTCGAATCCACTGAAAAGGATTTTGCAAGCAGGGATGGAAGGTGAAACGAAACGGAAATGTTTCTTTTCGACCCGGAGGGAAACGAAATTACGACGCCTGGGTTTAGTTTCGTTCCCGCACGAAATTAAAATCACCAAGGAGTTCAGTTTCGACCCGGGACGAAACTTTACTCCCGAGAACGAAACTAAATTAATCGAAACTCCGCTGCCTAGCGTTAAGTTTCGATCCCAGGAGATGAGTGGAGGGGGATGAAAGTGAATAGTTTCGAGCCATTTCATGACAATATACAGTGCAACTTGGTTATAACGTCATCAAAGGGACCAGATGATTTTTAACGTTATGTCCGAGTGACGTTATAAAAAAGCAGCCTTTAATCTGAGTGAAAGGACAAAGTAAAAACGCAAATGTTCTGCTATATACAACACTGTTTACTGTGACGTGACTGATGATCTACCGTAACTAACGAAACAAACAATACAATACAGTGTGCCTGGGTCAGTGGCCTTGTAGAATGTAGGGGTGGGAAGGGATAAGACCCTGGTATGCGGGACAGCCCCCGCTCCCTCCAGACACCAATTAAACAAAAGAGTTGCATCCCGTCACCAGCTCAACGTCCAGCTTGTCACCTGTTTTTGCTTTTGATGTTCCTACACATGGTTTCTATGAACTTTGGGACATAATACAATCACACTACCACTTTTGCGACATAAGAATCGCAAAATATTTGACGCTACACCCGAGCGTCGCAATATTTGTTGACGATATAAACGGGTTTTCGTACAACATAAAATATTCAATTTTGGCTGGTCTGTATAAAATGTGACGTTAAACCCGAGTTGACGTTACAGCCGATGCCGTTATAACCAAGTTCCACTGTTTAGAGGTTATATCATTGAGCTCAACAATCGAATGGCCAGTTTGCGTTCACCGTCCTCGTTGTGCCCAAAAATGGGTGCCCCATGTATGTTACGCCGAACATTTACTTCATTCACCCTTACTTCGTACCTGGCGTGTGGGTTGAAACTGAACTGTTCGAAGGTGAAGCATGTGGTCCCTACGGTGCGAAACCTAATCTGTGTTTCGTTTCGTCCCAGAGTTTTAGATTAGTTACGACCCGAATTAATGTTGACTTCGATTTCGTCTCGAACCCTACTTTTGCTCCCCGGATTTTATTTTGTTTCGTTTCTGCTTATCCCTTCCAGGATCGAAACTATTGAAATTTTACTGGTTTTAACAATCGTTTCATTTGCCACCCCTGTGTAAGGTAGTCTTGTCCTGGTTTATCCGTTATCCCCACATTTTAGCTGTGCAGAAAGATAAGAACTTCTCTTTTCCGCAAAGCGCCCAATGCTGCCTGAATGCGAATTTCCATATTCAGCACATTATGCCTTACACAACTTTCCTGATCGCGAGCATCTAAAGTTTGCATATTTCTGCCATGTCAACAGCAATTGGACGTCTCCCGTATCTTATGTATATATATCACAGAAACAGCACAATAACGTACCACAAATGTTAAGCCAATTTAAATAACTATATTAAATACATGTTTGATATAATAGTATCTTTAATTAATGCATGTATATTAGGAAGAGATATCTTACTGTGTGTTTATTATAAGTACATGTTTATTATAAAGATATGGTTTAAGAAAAGCGCCGCATACTCCACAACATGACCTTGCACCTAGCCGGAGTAGTATCCCACGCACCGCCCCAACACCTGCTCGGAACAAATATCTACTGGTCATTTGCAGAATTAGCCCGGTCAAAATAGACATTGACCCTAGCATAAATTCCCAACAAGCTGAAAATTTACAGGATCATTAGGAATAATACTCTCTCGGAATCCTGAAAAGTCCCCATCGATCCCGTGTGTGCAAAAATTTTTATTCAAGGTCAAAGGTCACAAAAATTGATTTTTTGCATTTTTTGGCCAAACGGTTAGTTAAATGATAAAAATTACTCAGATCAAAATTGTAGATCATGGAAATATATAAAAAATAGCCACTGTAATTTTTTTTTCTAAGATTTACCATTTCCGAGCAAAAGCCATTCGAAAGTTAGCTGCAGCTATATTCTCTGTTATATGCATGGCCATATTGTTGCGCTCTCCGAGAATTATTGGACAGCTCAGATAACTTTCTATTGGTTTTACTCAGAAATGGTAAATCTTAGAGAAAAATGCGGTGACAGTTTGGTAGATAATTTTCTGATCTACAATTTTAATCTGCCCAATTTTCATCGTAAAGCAAACCGTTTAGCCAAAAAAAAACATTTTTGTGACCTTTGACCACGAATAAAATCTTTTTCACACACGGGATCGATGGAGACTTATCAGGATTTCATAAGAGTGGTATTCCTTAAGTTGCCGAAATTTTTCAGCTTGTTGGGAATTTATGCAAGGGTACCCCAATTTTTTGGGATAATTTGACCGGGCTAAATCTGGAAGTACGGATTGTTAAAGCTGATTGACTGATTGACTAAGTTGATAAAGGAGTTCCTTTAGTACGAATTAGCGGACCTTTTATCGACTTCTTCCTGGCGGTCATAAAATGTGCGGAAAACGGATGCGACCGTCTGTCCATACAGGGAAGGCGAGTAAGAGGTTATGGCACCGCTGTCGAAGCCAACAATAGCCGCGTACCTACCGTCCACCAAACAGCCGGGATCCGTTGAACCGCGTAAGCTATAATGAGTCACGAATCGCACTCCACTTGGAAAAATTATCGCAAACAATAAGCGCCATTTGTAATTTTTTATTGCAGTATTGATTTTTACGTGTAATTCCATGAAAAATAGTGTAAACTTGTCAATTAGTTGTGTAACATTTATGGTTGGTATAGTAATAATTATAAAAATCATAAGTAATATGTGTTTATTCGGGCGAGGTTGAGACTAATAAGTCTCCTCTTCCACCTAACCCCTTTATATGTCCAGATTAGCGTTAACGGGAACATGGTACCGCCAAAACCTTATTTGGTGACTGTAAGTCGGTTATAGTAAGTAAAAGTAGTTAAGAATAATGTTTTGTTTACGTCATGATCTCCAATGCAATGATTGCATACATCCAGTTTTCATGCTCCACAAAATATGAACCGAATATTATAAAACCGGCCCAATGTGTGACACTTGGATAGAATGCAAAATATATTTATTACAACCACTAAGCCACATGTATGTTAAGCAGAGGATTGAAATGCAAATTAGCTTCAAAGCCTCGACTTTTAGCCGGTTTTGAGTTAACTGTCAAATGTTGACAAATGCTGAAGTACTATTTCCCAGAACAATTTGCCTTATGCACCAAAATATTTCAACAAAAAAGCGATAAAACAGTAATACGTAATGAAAAGAGAACAAAATACGTGCGGTCGAGATAAAAGGGTGTGTCCCCTTGAAATTCTTTACGGGAAGGATGATGAAATCAGCTGTTTTGGTTGCGGTGGATAGCGGAAGAAAGCAGGCCATTACTTCCCAACGGATGTAGCTTCTCGTGGTCACAAATGTCTAATTAGTCAAGCTACTTATTAATTCATAACGCTCTGTGCTCCAATATTTATATAATTTCATCGATATGGAATATTTTAACAAGTGTAATTAATATTAGCGGGCGTAAATTTGTGGAAATCCTTCATCGTAGGAATAGAAGAAATAAATACTTGGCTATTTCCGCATCGAAACATTGTCAGGAGACCTTGACAATGAAACCCTGGTCGGTCACAATAAATTACCATGTGGAAGTAGCCAATTTTTTATTTATTCTCTTTCTAAGTTTTTAATAAATAATTACAGCCTATAGGGATTTGTCGTTTTTTTGGGGAAAATATGGAGTTCTTATTTTGTAGAGAAGTGCACTTTATTGAGTTTATTCCCCGTTACTGTCTTCCAGACAACTTTTCAATTTAATGTCTGAACAGAATTTAAAAATTACCTCATCGCGTCTACCTGTGAGTCCCTCTATTTACTGGATAAATGTACAACTTTTGAACTGTCCTCACGCTGTCTCTTCGTTACTGGCCTGCATCTCCTCCTCTTGTTGTAGCGACAAGGTGCTTCGGTGGTCCTATAGTAGTTTGGTCTACCGAAAATCGCTCCTGCTCGGCAGCTGTACGTCTTGAAACGGAACACGACAGTCGGCCTCTGCTCCGGATAATTGTTCAAACCAAACTTGTAATACCTCTTCGCGTACACTTTATTGAGACAGCTTGACTCTGATATGATTAGATTCCTGGCCCTAACCCAACCTGATGTAGAATTTACCGAGCGGAACGCAGGAAGCTGAGCATACTTGCTCTTCCCTTTGGCGCATGTCACTTCAACGTTCACAGTGTTTTCTTTCCACTCGATTTGGCACTTGGTCCCCTTGGAAGGATGCTCAAAATCTATGGACATGCCCTCAATCCTGGTATCGGTGAAATATCCGTCCACCGGCGCCAGGACGCGGTAGTTGCACGCCGCGTCGGTCGTAGGTAGTACTGGGTCGAGACAGTACATGTCGTGAAGGACGAACTTAGAAGCGCTGGCATCGTGGTCAGTCATAAGCACGATGAATATCGGGTCGTTTTCCGCCATGGAAGATGCAGCTTGGGATGCGATGACCAGAAATACCAGGGAAAAGTACGTTGTGATGCAATTCTCCATCCTCATCTCGGATATTCCCATTGCAGACAGAGAGGTAGTTCCTCTGTTTGGCGAGGCGGGAGTACTTCTGAAAAAGATGAGAAGAAGGTTGGTCAGGAGGCTGGATATGATGTGAAAATCTATTAAGTATTGTGCTTATTATCATATGGGAAAATATTGGGCCAGCGGTGGAGGAGGAGAGAGGCACTCAGTGCATGAGTGTATGGAAATGGATGATAGTATTCAACAACATATTAACACTAGGAGGACGGAAATTTCTCCCGGCCCAGGAGATTGGAGGGATCAAATTTGACCCCATCGTTCTTTCTGATTGCACTATTCATGTTATGCGATTTATGCTAAAAACGTATCTACTGTTAAGAAATACTTATAAATAAGGGCTTCATTCTACCACCAGATGTATTATTATAATATTTCATACTGCTCTTTTTACACTATTCTCTTGAAAATCCATCTCTAAATAACGCCATTTGGTCTTTATTCTAATTCACGTATCAGTTACTTGTGAAGGCTTTTCTCCACTTTTTGAATACAATGCCTAGAAAGACGTATTTTACAATGGTTGACGTAGTGTCATTTCAAATTGCGATAAAAAAAGTGATGACTTATTGTTTTTATTCGCAATTACGTGCAGCGAGAAAAAACCTCACTGAACCAAAATCGCCTGCTATGCATCCTTAGAAGAGATTTGACGACTCAAAAATGAATTCACCTATCGCTTTAAAAACGAACATTTTTTTACGTTTCCTACAGCTTTTTCAAATTAGGAATCCCTTAGTTACTTCTTTAAATTTCGATTGCACATGGCATTTCTTGAGCTTCAAGCTTGCCTCACAATGATTTTCTTCTCGATCCGCAAATTCCCCTAGCGTACTAGGGTATTAGCAGCTAAAATCTTCTCTACAAAAAGAATAAACTTACGGCAAGAATTTTACAGCTGTTTAGGTCTCCAACATAAAAGAAAGGATTAACACCAGCGAGATGTAGAGAAGTTAGGAAAAATCATTTATGAAATAATGTTATCCTTATCCAGAGCTATCCAAGCGTTTTGCCCATACTTACCAGGCTTTCTTGGAATAAATTGCAAAAATGAATAACGGTTTTTGTGGGGAAAAATTATTCCTTTATTGTTACTTGGGCCCTGAAATTTAGCATGCCTGACTGTTTTTATATTGAACCCGAGGTGAGGAACTACGCAAATTTGTCTGCAGCCTTGTTGATTTTATGTCAAATGGAATAGAAAACGACAAATTTCTTGAAAACGGTCTCTAGCCATTGCGTATTTGCACGAAGGCAAACCCTAATTTACTGACCGCTATGATTTTTTAGTTAGAGATTTGTCTTGATTTACATATTTTCATAACAGATTAAAAGTCACGAAATTTCATTGCAATAGGCAAAAAATTAAGAAATCGTCGGCAATTCAAAAATGCCGAGGGTCAAATTTGACCCCTTCGGCCTTTTAGTGGGAAATATTAAATCTACCCCAAATTCCTAGATTCACTTTCAATCTCCGTAGCGTAAAATTTTTTCCTCTATTTCCTACTCCCTTGGACACAGGTAATTTAATACTTGTACGAAAACTGTTGAATTCCCTTTTCAAATGACGCTTGAATGCTGATCCTGCTGGCGTTTTCCAATAAATTGATGCATTTAGTTTAAAAAAACAACGTTACCTCGCATGCCATTGAAAATATATCTTAGCTACAAGTCTCTCCGTTTCCAGGGTGCATACCACTAAATAGAATATGGCGGATGATCATACCGGTGCGCACCCAAATATTTCGATGCGAGTCTGGAACTCAGTTACTATAGTAAGATAGTTGTTTGATAAGTCCGTGATTTTTTGAATTTCCCATATAGTTGATATAAAACAAACGTACATCTCAAATGACGTCGTACATTCAGGACGCTCGAAAGAGGTCGTCATGCTAGAAATCGTGGATAAAATACATAGATTGATACTGGACGATGTGTGTGTGTGTGAGATGACTGATAATATAGGAATCTCAAATGAGCGGGTACATTATATTTTACATGATTATTTGAAAATGAAAGAGCTATTCATGTGATTGGTGCCCCCATTGCTCACACTCGAGCATAGGTACAACCATATACCCACTTCAAAGGAGTGACTGGCGATGTTAAGTTGCAATTCGAGCGAGCTGTTTCGTAACCGTTCTACATCTACGTAATACCCTGCGAGCCACCTCTTGGGTGTTTGGCAGGGAGTGATCAATCACCAGCATGCAGCATGCAATTGGACTCCAACATGCACACCACACGGTCCATAAAACGTCACGCATACTAACAAATTATACTACTATATGCTGTTAGAAATAATAATAAAATTAAGAAACATGCATTAAGTTTTACATAGGTTAGGTAGCTACACCATAAGTCATGCAATCTATTTATGAGTTCTATCGCTGCCGTTATAATTTCTTATTGATCGTGGAAAAAATGACATTCTGAATCTGTCTGTTCTACAATCTATCTCTCTTATTTTATTTATATGATATGATCTTCCGTAGTATGTTGGCGTCCGCAA
Organism: Ischnura elegans; assembly: GCF_921293095.1. Taxonomy (NCBI): domain Eukaryota; kingdom Metazoa; phylum Arthropoda; class Insecta; order Odonata; family Coenagrionidae; genus Ischnura; species Ischnura elegans. Next base: position 89,073,472 of record NC_060252.1, read on the forward strand.
GATATGGGATGCCGTTGATGGAACATGGATCCATCACAACACACCGGAATCCAACGAGCAATCGTAACCATTGGTTTCTGTTGGGGAACGCGCACCAAAAAACGTTACGGTGATCACTATGCCATCAAGGCTATGGCCACAGTTTTTTTGGGATTCACGCTGTGTCAACCTCATCGAATACCTTGAAAAAGGTTTAATATTAACCGGCACTTTTGGGCAGATTCGATATTAATGGAAGTAAAAACGTTATAAGAAATAAGTTCATTGTCATCAAAACAATTCAAGGAGATAGCCAAAATCCATAAAGTTGGCTACGAACTGCTACCCCATCCTGAATATTCTACAGATTTAGCCTCTCGTGACTACTTTCTGTTTCAAAATATAAAGAAATGGCTAAACGGTTAGAGGTTTGGATCCAACCAAGAGGTCATAACTGAAACAAACTCTTATTGAGGGCCTTGATATACTCTTTAGAAGGAATAAAGTAATTGGAAAAACGTTAGGCTAACTGTATCGAGCTTAAAGGAGAATATGCAGAGAAAAAAAAACATTTTTTGCCAAAAAAATACATTATCCAAAAAGACACGGACATATCAAACCACCCTCGTATTCATCGGAGAAGTCATTGTAATCATTAGTAACATTGCGTGATTATTTGAGTACACATTCGAATAATTTACAATTAACTTCGATTATCAAAAGATTTTACATTTCACCACTAACATAATCACTCGAGCGCCCCTGTAATCATTCGTGTTCGCGAAAATCAATGTGAGTTATTATTTTTGGCATACAGCTGGTTACAACCTAGACCAGGTGCAAGAAATCCTTAAGGATTCACGATATCTTACCTCAAATGAATGACAAGAAGAGTATTAGCCGGTTCTTTTTATAGATGAGTAGCGGATCAATGTTCCTTGGAGCTGGTATTAGAAATGACTTGCAAAGTTATAAGCCAGAACGTCTTCACTGTCCAACCACCAGCACGGAAATGCTCGAGTTTCCTCCTGCAACACGAAGGTCAACGAGAAATCTCAGCCGTCGTCAATTTGCATTAATTCACCGTAACCGACGCGTCAAGGCCACTATCACATGTTTTCATCGGATCTCTCGCTATTCATAATCTGATCGTGAAGCTTCAGTTACATTTGCCGAAGTTTGTTAACCAAAGAGCATGAATATTTTGAGCACTGCGAAAACGCAACAGTCTGCCTCGCCATATTTAATTGTTTTAAATATTGAGGCGTAGAATAGCAAAAAATATTTTTAATTCATTAGAAAAATTCAAATGAATTAAAATTATGGACATACAAGATCTTTTTTTCTTTCTGGGCGAATTACGAATGTTACTGAAGCTCGCAAAATCCTAAATTAGCCTATGTTAATTATATTGGTATCATATATTCTATTGGATATTTTAAGATTTTGCGAGCTCCAGTGAACTCAGTAATTCGTCCAGAAAGACTGTTATATATATAAATAAATGAAACTTTTTGCCCTGGATTGATTTACATAATTTAGAAAGTGACTTACCGTCCTGGCTACAAAGGGAACGAGTTATAATATAACGAGAAAAAATATTTTTAACACACCCCGATAACAATATTTTTTAAAGAGATATTAACATAAAAACAACTAACTATGGCATACCCGTATAATACAATGTAAAGAAAAGCTTTCCCTGAAGACATCTCGAAATAATTGTCTACCGTTACCAGCCGTTTTTTTATAAGCAACCTTCCGTCAAGCAATCTTCCTCGTTTTAACGGACTTTATTCTCGAGAAAAGCGCCCCTCTAACAACGGTTTAACCCACTGTTTTGTAATGTGTGTCATTATAATAATTATCAGGGGGTATATGACCAGCTCTCGAAATGTTTTAGTGGGGAAAAGTATGAGACGAAATGAATTCGATGTAAGTTTTCATCATTAGCATCGCGGAATATCGTGCCTATGAAGAGAAGTCTCTATCCCAGGGGTTCCCAAACTGGGGGGCGCGCCCCCCTGGGGGGGCGTGGAGAAAGTCCTGGGGGGGCATGACACCCAAATGAAATAAAAAAATTACAAAAATAATTTCCTCAGATCTTTGATATAAAGTCTTACTAAGTTTTCATAATTGTTTTTGTAAAGCTTCAATAAAGTTGTAAGCTTTATCAAATAAGGTTACAGTACTGGTTAAAGTACTTAAAAGTTTACCCTAGTGTTTCAGAGAAAGCTGTTCGGATGTACTTGCCTTTTTCAACAACATACATGTGCGAAAAATCGTTTTCAACTCTTGTGGCGATCAAAACCAAGTACCGCAACAAACTTGATGTCGAAAGTGATCTACGCTGTGCTTTGTCTGAAACTCAACCCAGGCTCTGTCAACTTATCAACATGCAAGCGCACCCATCTCACTAAATTACATTTTATGTTTTGTTTTTGTTAGTAGGTAGGCCTATTGTTTAACGTTCCTTAAATTGAAAATGTACCTGTGTTCCAATGTTAAATTTTGTACCAGTAATTATATTTGTTTTTCATGTAATACTTGTTTTAATTTTCATCATATGTACAATTATTGAATCTATCCATTCTGCGTTAATGCATTCAACAGTGAGCCAAAAAATCTACCTACTCACCGTATCAAGTAGGCACATACTTGTACGAGTACAAGTACTTGTACAAGTAGGAGTTGGTATGTACGGCACCGTTGAAATAGGGTATTGCAAAATGGAAAGCTGATCTGTGTAGCGGGGGTGGGGGGGGGCGTGGTACAAAAAAGTTTGGGAACCTCTGCTCTAGCCTTTTCATTGTGACGTATTTCCTCTCTTTTATATCCTGTATAACCTGTCGTAGTAACTTATTCGCCGCTGTCCTTGCCTTCCTCCCTTCCCTTGGGCCTTCTATGACTCTTTGTGTTTTCATCCACATCTAAGTACTAAGTTCGAGTCCCCACTCTTGTCTCCAAACAGGAACGTTGTTTAAACCAGATGATAGATAAAGCTAATGAGCACCTAATATTTATTTACTAAATTGTAGTTCGTAACTTAGTCTCTTGAACTTATAAAGGCAAAGATTTATACCATAATAGTGGATGTTATAAATAAGTATGCAAATTATCATAACTGCCATGCAACCGCATATCTGAAGCAAAAGTCCCATGTATAATGGAGCTTTATTCCAAAACCTATGTTCAGCGTTAAAAGTCATTAAGAGCTTAAGCTAGGGACTAAATAAATGGCAGAAAACTCCGACAGTAAAATATATTTATGACATCGAAATAGCATTAGTTACATTACATTGATGAAACATTTTTTAATGTATGCGTAATGTAGTACGTTTTGTCGGAAAATTGAAGGGCAAGCCTAAAATTCTGTTAGCTCAATTATCAGTTGACTTTGAATACTAAATAGAGGGGATGTTCTTAAATTTCAATTTTCACTTCTCATATTAATTAAATATGCCATCAATAAATCAAAATTTAGTCCGTTTCCCCGAAAAAATAAATTGACTTTGTCTGCCCACTTAATTGTAAAATTTTTACAGCATTGAAAAGCATGGCTGTAGATGGGCCAGAGATGGATAGGTAGGCCACTTGATCTGCCAATCTGTCTTAGGAGGGAATTCCTCGGCATGGAAAGGTAGTGAGACAGGCGTGGCGATGACATATTCAACACCCGCTCCGCTTGCACCCTGATTGAGATCTACTGAGTTTAGGCGGCTCGATAATCGGGCTTCACTCAGCTCTGAGCAACTTCCGAGGAATTACTCCATGAACGGGGGGTGGGGGAAGAAGCGTAGGCCGTGACACATCACACTTGCAGCTTATGTTAGGGGCCTTGAATCGGGGCTGGACGACGCGGAAAAGGTGGTCAATATTCACTCCACAGTCAACTGCCGAAATGGTTATGCAATATTAGAGTTGAATTTCAACAACTAAATAAGCGCATGAGAATTCAATATCCATGCGACATCCTCTGCACTTTCTGGTAGGTTCTGCGAAGTTTTAAGATAAGAAAAAGTCCAGTGCGTGTGGAGCATCAAATCATCCGTCACTGAGACTTGATCCGTGGAACCTCTTGGTCATTTCATGATACTTTGCCCACTACACCACAGAAACGGTAGTGGCCTAAAGCAGTCTCAGTTCCCAATATATCGGCTGCGTCCACAGATGTCCCAACGAGAGTTAACTCCATTCTAGGTGAGTCTTGGGCGAGGCATACTTTGGAGAATATGGGGATGAATTCGTAGCTGGATCTCTTGCGCGTGGTCATAATGCGACGGATACGATTATTTCCACGGTATAATGGAAATATAACTTTTAAAATTCCCGATTGTATGAAAGCATCACGAGTACAAAATTTAGGAGAACTGCTAGTTTAAGTAATGTCAGTTCCGAGCCATTGAAAACCATGTTCAATTACGTGAAAACTTACCTATAGTGATTTATGCCGTCACAAAAATGATGAGTTAAAGTTTAAGGGAAGGGTCGATGGAAATGGCATATTGCTTCTTAGGGCCTTATCCAGAAACCATGCTTCAGCTTGTAGCGGCGCGCACCGCTGAATGCTGTATCCAGAAACCTCACTACTCCAAAACGCTCCAAATGGGTGGGGGCAGTGTTGCCACATTTATTTTGCGCTGGATTGATGACGTAGACGAATTTAGCGACATTTTGAGTCCCTATTGCCGGGTCTACACTAGTAACTTAAGTGACTACTTAAGTTGGCTCTGTACTTAAGTTGGTAGTGTAGGTGTCACCAGCTTCATTTAAGTACACCTCCACTTAAGTCATCTTAGAACCCAACTTAAATTGCGTAGGCAACTGTTTCCGCACGGTTGAAGCTCTTCATGTGTTGTAAATGGCACATAATACCCATCTCACATCATCCCGTTGATTATGTTCTAAGTTGTGCTGTATTGTATGATGTGGTTATTGAGCGTTCTATTTCGTTAGTTAATTTCTAGTGTTGGGGATATTAATTCGACGAATTTATTTTGTGGTGTTTCTCATCTTATTGTTGGTTTTATTTCCGTGAAAACTAATTGCTATGCCTGTTGCTCACGGTGAAACTCGATTTGTAAAACTTAGAAACGTTTTAAGGAATTTTAAGACTGACAATGAGACGACGGCAGAGGATCCGGTAAAACAGTTTATTTTCCATGGTGTCATAATCGAAAATAACGTAAACGAATGCACTCAGTAACTTCCCACACACTGTTATTGAAACTATTGCATAGGGCTTTAATGTTAGTCTTTGGGATGCCGAGGGAGATAAGATGTGGCGATTTCATTGGACGCGGGAGGAATTAATGGTTGAAATTTAACATCAATGGTTTTAATAAAGCAGTGGAATTTGACTAGCAATAAGTGTTTTTGTTTACGTTATGAATATGTCATTCCACGAAGTCACGCTTAGTAATTCTAAATTCCTCTGGCTCCATCACCTCTCGCCATATAGCGTTCCCTCAGGAACTGAAATCGGTCTTTCCTTTTAACCCTCTGAATCCAAAATGGTTAATTCACGGAGTTTGGAAGTTTATTTCAAATACAGTCGCTTTGGATCAAAGAATCACTAATTGCTCTCCTAGACCTTCATCTGTCAACATAACTGTTTCCCGATATAGACAATCACGGTGCTGAAGTCGACTTAAAGCTCAAGTGTAGCTACCGCACCACATTTAAGATTATATTTAAGTGAAGTCACTTAAGTTAAGTGTGTAGTGTAGACAAGGCATAATATGCGGGCTTTGAGAGGAACTAAGGGCGACAATTGAATAACGAATATCGCAACGCGACTTTGTTTGTAAGCGAAATGGAAACGGGTTGGAAGGAGAATATCGGCGTAGGAGAAGAGTTTGATTTTAAAACTAATCATTGATAGGAAAGTTGTATTGGAGCGCAAGAAAACCGATACTGTGAGTCTTTCTGTAAAGGTCATGGCATGGAGGAAGGTGGAGGTTGAATTTAATCGGCACGATGGCGTAACGAAGGTAAGCACATTAGTTGGCCATGATTTGTGAAATTTCAGCAGAAAATCTTTTGTCTTTTTCTTAAAATCTGAATGGAAATTATTGATGTAATTTCTCTTTTTTAGTGGTGTTCATGGAAATAAGGTGTCTTAGGAGATGCGTTATCTCACACGTAATTTATTCTCGGTTAACAACAATTGTAAAAGATGAAAACATTTTATTTAAAAAATCATCAATAAAGTCAGCACCGAAACTTGGGTGTCCTGAACAAAACTTGGTGAGGTTACTCTTTTCCACCCAGCTTGGTACCTGCGGGGCCTGGGGCATCGACCGGCCTTCCCCGGCGGCAGAGCCGAGGCCAGCCGGCAATCATCGGCGATCGACACTGTCGAGACACTTGGTACACGTCGCGAGATTTCTGAGCACGCAGATTCATCAGCATGTACCAGCTGGTTCTCAATGATAACTTTGCCGATTTAAAGGGACACTTTTCACACAGTGAACGGAACCAGATTCACAGTAGAAACTTGAAGGACCAGGAAAATCGCATGGAACCGAGAATAAAATCCGTGTGAGATACCGCATCCCCAAAGACACCATATTTCCATGAACACCACTAAAAAAGAGAAATTTTTATCAATAATTTCCATTCAGATTTGGAGAACAAGACAAAAGATTTTCTGCAGAAATTTCACAAATCATGGCCTACTAATGTACTTACCTTCGTTACGCCATCGTGCCGATTAAATTCAACCTCCACCTTCTTCCATGCCATAGCCTTTAAAGAAAAACCCACAGCATCGGTTTTCTTGCACTCCAATACAACTTTCCTATCAATATTTAGTTTTAAAATCAAATCTTCTCCTACGCCGAAGTTCAACTTCCATCCCGTTTCCATTTTGCTCACAAACAAAGTCACGTTGAGACTTTCGTTATTCAATTATTGCCCTTAGTTCCTCTCGATGTCCGCATCTAGGGGCACATAATGTCGCTACATTCGTCGACGTCATGAATCTAGCCCAAAATAAATGTGGCAACACTGCCCCCCACCAATTTGGAGCGATTTGGAGTAGTGAGGTTTCTGGATATGGCATTCAGCGTAGCGCGCCGCTACAAGCTGAAGCATGATTTCTGGATACGGCCCTAAACCGCAGTTCCCTCAGAATCAACGCATTGCACGTGTTAAGTAAGAACAATGACTTGTTTTTTCTTCTTCATGGATTGGTTTTCCTTGCTTTACTGTATATTTTGGAACTCAGATCTTTATATTTTTATTTTATGTGGGGGTCGCACTTTTCCCGTCGTAACCATTCATTCCTACCTGCTGGGGCAAGAGCGACCCCGTTGCCTGGGGTAAGTGCGACCTCCTGTCCTGCGTTAAACTTTCTGCTTTAAATTTTGCAAAACACCGTGGTTTATAAAACTAGGTCTTTTAATTAGAGTCCTCACATCAAATTTTATTTTGCAGGTTTATTTTATAAAGATATCTTTCATAAGTTTGTTGATTGATTACGGTAGGGCATTGGATATCATATCTTCTGACGAGGAGAATGTAGATGACATGGTATTAATGCCTGAAACAAGATAGCATGAGTCGAAAAAGCTTAACAAATTTGATGACTAACATTGTCGGCCTCGGTGGCGGCGGGAATAATTCCTCGCCTACCACACCGAAGGTCGCCGCGGCTTCGAGTCCCGCCTGGATAGGTTGACCCTTCCAGGACATGGGTGTGTGTTATCGTCTGCTGTTGATTGTTTAAAAACTCCCGATATAAAGGCCTCATTGTGCTGTTTTCGGGGGTGATTGAAATAAATGTTTAAAAAGTGGATATTGGAATCTGGCGAGCTTCAGCAGCAAAAAGTCATTTGCTCCCTATATAGGGAAAATTCTAGAGATTAATGAATCAGGTTATCCCGTGGTTTTCTTTCTGAGGGCATGTTTTAGTACTGAAATAAGTTTCACCTATCCACGGAATGAGAATTCCAGCGAAATACCTAGGGTAGACGTTGTAAAAATATTACCCAAGCCCTCTGTTGGCCGTCGAGTGACGTTAACTTTTTAACTATCTTTCTCGGGATACAACTTAAATTAAGCAAATATATATTCAATATTCTATTGACTGAAGACCATTAGTTTTTCTTCATTTTGCTTATTTATATTAATAAAGTAACTTACATTCGAGAAACAATTCTTTGTTCATTGCAATCTGTTTATTATTCAGATTTGTTTATTTATTTATTATTTGATTTGATTATTTATTCATCTTTTATGCACAATAGCTATTTTCAATAAACTTTTGATTAAATGTGTAAGGAGTCATAGGCCGTAAATTTCGGCTTTTTAATAAAACGTGGTCGTTTATAAAAATTCTATTTTTTTATACTTTATAATTACTGTGTACTTAAATAAAAGAGTCAAATTCCTTTGGCGCAATCCTTCCGGGAAGATCTGATATTGGTTAAGACATTCAAAATTATAGGGCAAATAATCTTGTATGTCCAAACACCAAAACGAGAAAATGTGTTTTTTCTTTATTTTATGGGTAGCTAAAAACCGTGGATGTATTATCAAAAACATTCGCTCCATCTCAATTCCTATTGCTCTGTGGACTCAATACCGTTGTTATGCGTGCAGGGTGCGTTCCATAAATAATCCTTTAATACTTAATTATTGGGGATGAGTGGTTTCAAACCTCGATTTTCGATTCTACCGATGTTCGAGAAAGGAATCGTATTCGAAGAATCGTAATGCGAGAACTTAACCCGGTAATGCCTGAATTAAAAAGTTCTGCGATTTTTTAGGTAATCATACATCTAAATATCAATGAAATTCTGAATCATTAGATACAAAATTTATTCTTTTACCATTTATAGTAACGCCTGGCGGTACCATATGGTACCACCAAAATGTTTTGCATCACAGCATCCCAAATTTTAGGCTCACATCAAATAAACATACTTTATATGAAATATACATGTTATGACAATCATAATCACACAATAATACTTTTGTATTAACAGTACATGAGGCGTTAAGAAAAGAAAATCGAAATACTTGCTCTAAAAGGTCCGTTTTTCTGGGCTAGTTGATAATTCTCAATTTTCAAACGGCTCTAAATGCGTTAATTACAGCTTTAAAATTGCAAACTTTTCGGAAAAATTTTATTGAAAAATATTTCAATTAACTTAAAACTCTAAAAAAAACCTAATAAATTACGACAAATAATTAAAAAAAATTACGTTCAGCACTGCACTACCAGCTGGTACCATTTGGTACCGCTAGGCGTTAACGGGTTAATGAAATACGAATGAAATCTGCGCGATTTGTCAAAAACTGCTACGTGCTAACGGAAAGCGTTACACAGATGTTAAACGAATCGGGTTGAGAGCCAATAGAGACTCGGAGGCTGCGCTCAATTCTTATCTTGATTGAGCGATTGAGAACGAATTTCTTTAAGAGCAACACAGAGATTAACATATTAGAACCCCACTATATCCCCAGGTCCAACAGAAGCGAATAATTAAAAGAGATATTTTGCCGAACAGTTAGGGCTGGGATTAAAATTTTTCCACCGCACCATAAAGCTCTATAATTAAGGCTAGATGTAATTATGTAAGAGCTTATATTTTTTTTATATGTAAACTGCAGATGTCCTAACCCCCCCACCGCCAGAGACCTATTGAGGAGGCTTGCAATGTAGTATCTAGTAGATGTAGATATAGGTGAAACATATTACACCGAAATGTTCGGACGCCACCCATTCCTACGAACAGGTTTTCACCATCGGTAATTGATGTAATCCGAAGATCCAGGCATGATGAAGTGGAATTTTTCCATGCTGACATTAATACTTACGATACGTCATATTGTGAGCCATGGGGACTGCACTAGGGGGTCAATTTCCATCACATAGGAGGGTATTTTCTTTTTACAAAGCGGTCGCACTTTATGCTCATTCAAAAATGTCCGCGGCCCAGTGATGGGTGCAATGCGATACAATTTTTCGAATATGTTTCAGTACACGGTTTGTGTTTGCAATAAATAGCATTGAAATTTTATGACTTTAACAGTTCACAAAATCATTCATGTAAAATATGGTTAAAACCGCTAATTATACTTTATTTCCCCGTGGAACTCGGATCACTTTGTCAACCGGCGACGCGAGAGGCGACTTCTGTAAACCTATTTAAACCTTCCCTTTATTTAACCTGCTCGGTGGGTGACAGCACATTTTGAAGCCAACTTGGGGTCATCTTTTGTAAAATTCGTGAAGATACCGCCCAAAAGTGCAGCACTAGCCGATTACCCTCCTACCGCTACCCTATAGCAGGGGTCTATTCGACAGCGTGCCCTATAACGAGTCACGAATCGCACACGACTCTGAAAAATGATCAGACAGAAGCAAGGGTATTTTGAAGTATTTTACTAAAGTTTCAATTTATAAGTGTGATGAAAAGAGAGTCTAAACGCGACAGAGTAATGTCAATAGTTATGTAATACTTAGTGTGGCACTTAAAAAAAGTAAAATGCAATTTTTTGCATCCACTAGGAGTTATATAACTAATTGAAATAACACAGTGGGCTAAAAAGCTATCCAAAACTTCGAAAACGATTTTTTTGAGCTAGGAAGTTGAAACTTCGCATAAATCTTTTCAAACAAATTGCGCATAATCTTCCAGATGATTTTTTTCCTATGTTTTCAAGTTAGCAATGTATTTGAGGTCAAAATTGAACAAATTTAGCGAAAGACGACCACCCACGATTTTTTCTGAAAATTTCCAACTTTATCCTCGTGCAGTGGTTTCATGAATAGTTTTAGTGACATAACTGTTTTACCATCTTAATTAATACTTCTTTTTCTGCCTTTTGAAGGGTTTTTAAAGATTTTGTTCTATCAATAATCATAGATATATATAACAAAATGGCGGAGCCTGTTTTCAGCCTATTTTTTTGCATAAACGTAGAGAAAAAGTAGATATAACCACGGACTTCCGCCAATTCACTGATACAAAGTCGTTCTATGAATCTTCTTCATTGTGGATCTAAAGTAAAACCTTGCATCAACTTGCAACCCCGAATTTTTAATCGTTTTTTCGAGCGTGCGGTCGACTCCGGTTCTGGCCGGCGGCGGCGGAGAGTACGGCGACGCGGAGGGCGTGTGGATGCAATTCGGTCTCATTTACTTTTATATGTGGATAATAGATATAGAAGTGATATAAAATAATCACCAGAAAGTGAGAATAATAAATGTTGCTACGAAAGACTCTTATTATGCAATCGCTGGGCACTGCAAGAGGTGCACTGAAAGGTTTCTTTCTTTGAGTGCATTCCATATACTACTACGGAGAACGGACTTAAATCGTGTGCTTAAAGTAGGCAAACGGACTCTTTTATTAACTAATGAAACTCTATTTCTTGGCAAGAGCCGTCGATGATCCATGATCTCCACTTCATAACCTCCCATACATATTTAAAGGTCTACCGACAAGGTACACGCGATTGGTTTTTTACTGATATTTTCGCTGGTATATTCTCTTTCTCTTGTAATCACTTTCATATTTAACCATGCTTCTGGAGCGAAGTCGAACGATTCTTTTTGTTGTGTTCTTTCTGCTTCTCTTGAGAACTGAATGTTTTGATTATTCGCTATGTTGGTTAGTTTCATCTATCCAACTGTAAAAGAATCTATTTTAGCGGAAGTAATGTTCATATTCCATTTTGACTAAATTGAAAATAACCTATTTTTCTTAATTTCTCTCTTGAATTCCATTTAACTTTAGGCTCTTTTTTAAGTTTAGTAAAAATCTCAGGTATCAATATTTCCCAATTTCACGTTTTCAGCAGCATAATGTCCTACTGAAATGTAGGAAGCAAGAATCGAATGTTAGAAACATTCATGGAACAAAATATATTGCTACAAAGTTGCATGTTGCATCTGATAAGGATAGTTATGAAACAATGAATTCTTGAATTGAATTTCTTTTGGAAATCCGCGACAAAGTGGAATGAATGTTCAAGAGTGAACAATAGATTCCTTAAACGTGATGGAAAATGGCTCAAGACAGTACTTGATTTGGTGGAAAAATAAAGGTCTGCCTTTGTGCTTGAAGAGTACATTATTCTTATCCAGTAAGTTTATTTAGTTTATATCCTTGATTATAGAAATATATAACAATTCCTTATGCAGTTTAATGTATATGTTGCTTTAGTTTAGCCAGTGCACGTGGACGTCAAGTCGTATGTTTTCAGCGTTGTAGCGAGAGAACGAAACGGAGGAAAACGAGTGCAAAAGATCCTCGGAGGAAAGAAGGACCCTTGCCGAGTGAATAAAATGCAATCCGGAGTATTATGTGATGCCAAATTAAGAGGCCCTCTCACCAAGTAATTGTGCTCACAAAATTTCAGTTCAAGGGACTTCGAAAATCTGAAATGCCATGGATATAATCTTAACCCCTTTTATGAGAGAGTGAAGCGAGCATACGATTCCGTTCACGCGAGTGAAATTATTGTAGCAGAGGCTATATATGAAGTATTCAAAAATTGTTCTGGATCATACCGCGTCTCGAATCACAACGTGTATTTCAACAGATCCAAGTCTCGCGTCGCATATAAAGTGCACATTTATTTGCAAACACTGCTTTGACAGCAGTTAGGACATGCGCAATATTATCACACGTGGGAACGAGAGCCTATGTGTCATAAATTCTTGCTCGTGCGCACCCTTGTGCCTTCTTATTTTGGTAAAAGATTCTCCTCGTTAGGTAAAGGATGAAACAGGTACGAGTATTCAAAATTCATCACATGTCTAAAAAAAACGATTATTGTATGCCACCGACTGTACATAAGGTCTTCATTCACGGAGCTGACATTGCAAAAGAGTCCATTCTTAGTTGTGACAACTACCAGGGGAAGAAATAGAGGCGCGCAATAAGGACGTGAGAAAGTTTAGTGAACGGTTGACTAGAAAAATATCACCAGTGGCCACAAATCAGTATTTATTCCGAGGACAACTCCTAACGTCCTATCTGATAATTACAAAAATCACACCAATTCAACTGAAAGAAACATAGAGTTTGCCGAAAAATGTAATGGATATTTTTTTTGAAAAATGGAAACAATGCTTGAGCTCAGATAGTGAAAGTGATAAGGACTCGTCAGATAGTGAATGAAAAACAGTAATTTTAATGCTGAAAGTGCTAATTGCAGTATATTATTTGGTAAAAGTGTAAGCTGTATTATTTTTGTTTATGTATTGTATGCACGGTAAAATATTTCTAAGAAATAACGATTTTGTCGAAACATAACCATAAGCACTGCGATTCGCTCTTTATGCTGAAATTAAATTATGAAGCAGCCTTGAATGAGGCTTTAAAGTATGGTCTACTCCTTAACTATCCAAAACTACCGCCTATTTAAAGCAAACATCGGGGGAGTGACCATTATTAAATAAAACAAAAAAGTTCCATTAGAAATATTTAATAACATTCAAAAATTAGCCACTCACTTAAAAATGCAGGTTGTATAATAATTGTAGCTGGTTAAAAATGTATTCCAAACAAATTACTCTATTAAAATAAAACCGATGTGGTCAATCAAATCTTATAAGCAAGTTAAGCAACACAGAAGTCCTGTAACAAGGTTTTATAGACAATATAGGTATTAAAATATTTACTGGAGTTCAGGCGCGCCGACTTACAAAAAATATTGGGGGGGCCCAAACCGGGGATATTGCCCCCGGAAATTTTATAGGTAGTGAACTTTAAGTTTTTTTAAGCATTTTAGAAGAGTCATATGATCAACATTAGCACCCTGATAACTCGAATATCGATATCTGAACACTCCGGGGAAAATCGACAAGCCTGACACATTTTTTCCTCACACCCATAACGAATTTTTGAGGGGGCTCTGCCCCCCTCAGGCCCCATGGAGTCGGCGCCACTGCTGGAGTTTAGGTCAACGTATATTATGCGAACAAATTATAGCCAACGTTTGTGTTTATTCAAAATCATCATCGGGGCTTCAATATGTTCAAAGTTTCCTCTTGTATTTCTTCTTAAATTTTCCATTTTCGAAGTCCAAAAAATGGGTTAAGGGTTCATGCTGTTAGACAGCTACTTCGAAAATGGAAAATTTTAAAAGAAATACAAGAGAAAACTTAAAATATATTGAAGCCCTGATGATGGTTTTAAATAAACAGAAACGTTGGCTATAATTTGTTTGCATAGCATACGTTGACCTTAACTCCAGGAAATATTTTAACATGTATTAAACGAGGTCAAGAAGAGTAGAAAAAAATTACAATACAGGTGAAATATAAGTGGTGAGAAAATTCTTTGTGGATTTTGAGGATCAAAGAAATAAAGTACAATCTTACCCTCTTCGTTTCAAATAGTTGGTCTTTTCAATTGTCAGCATATTTTCAACGCCATTATTTCAATTACTTCTCACAGGCCTGCATCTCCTCCTCTTGTCGTAGACGCAATTGTTTAGCGTGGTCCAGGAGCGGTCACGTCTGCCGATTATAAAGCCCCCACCACTTTTTAAAAAAATGCCAAAAGGACGGCAAATTCCCTCCTCGAAAATGAATATAACTGTTGGTCTCTGTTCCGGCCAGCTTTCCGAACCAAACTTGTAATACCACGCCCTGGATACTTCATTCCTACACGTATATCTATCAATCGTTTCCACCGTAACCGCACCAGACATTGATGTCACCGCGCGGAATGCAGGAAGCTGATAATACCAGCTAACATGATTGTCGCACGTCATTTCAACGTCCTCGGATGTTTCTTTCCAATTGATTCGGCAGTGGGTTCCATGAGAAGGGTGCTCGAAATCTATGAGCATGCCTATAATGTTGGTATGGGTGAAGTATCCGTCCACCGGTGCTAGGACCCGGTAGTTGCATTCCTCTTCGGTCGCGGGCACTACGGTATCAAGGCAGTACATATCGTGAAGGACCAATGTGGAAGTCTCCGTATCGTTAGGCGTCATTAGCACGATAAACATCTGGTCGTTGGTCACGTGGTAGAAGTAGCCGTTGACTGCGATGACCAGGAATACGAGGACTAGAGACGTTGTGATGCAATTCTCCATTATGATCTCGGATATTCCCTATCCATACGGAGAGGCATTAGGAGAGAGCGCCTCCAGTTTTCGAGAGTAATTCCGATGAGCAGGCTAGGTTTTGTACAGAAATTCCTGTAAATAATGAATTCAACTGCATTAGTAATGTATATGGAAAGCGTTGTATGAGGATATGTGAATACGCTTCATGGTAACCTATTGATGAATAGTAGAACGTATGAAAATAAGATAGAAGGAATTAAGTATTAGGCTAATTAGTTCTGGTGTAGAACATCAACCTATCCTAGATATGAGTTTGAAAAATGAAATATACGACTTTTGGGAAACGAAACATTTATATGGTGCACACTCATTTTCGAAATTCAGTCCCCACGGCCAGCGCGAGCAACTACGCTTTCCGCTGAGCTCAAACTTTGGGTATTTTTTTAAAGCCATCTGTGCCATGACTGGGCTAGTTAGAAGTACTCTCACCGTCCGCATAAGTCCTACCTAAACCTCTGGACTTCTTCACTATTCCTCAATTCTTCGCGACTTCTCCGACTTCAGGGTGACGCATAAGTTCTCAGTCACATGATTCTCATTCTGATAGTATTCTGAGATAGATGGTCTGAGTAGTCTAGCTTGTACTTAAAAATACAGGGAGGAATCTACGCCGTAACGCACATATTAGGTAGAAACAAAAATCGGAATTGGTGTCTGAAATATTCTAAAAGTTGCATAAAAAATAACCTTCTAGACTATGTCTTTAACCCATTAATACCGATCACCATCGATGCATATTGCTCTACTTTTCAGTATTTTAGACACCCTGATAGGCGCATTCATTATTCTTAATTATTTCTTGGGATAGGTACATATTACTCTGCAGTTTTCTACGTGTCTTATCACTCGTGAAATCAATAAATACTTGTGTGTATCTATTCAAATCATTAATAACATTTTTCTAAACAAATATTTGTATAGTATTCAATATATTCCAGGTCATTATGAATAAAAACTTTTGGGCTATGTTGACGCGTCAATTCTTGGGTGGCCCCAACGTTACCCGACCGATGCTGTTCGCTTTTTAAGGGATTAAGGGATTTAAGGGAATAATCCCTTGGAAAAGCGACCAGTATCGGTCGGTAAACTTTGGGGCCACCTAAGGATTGACGTGGCTACATAGCGCAAAAGTTTTTATTGATAATGACGTGCACCCGCGAAAGTTGTAACGAAGAATATTCCAGGTGTCAGTAAGCAATTTACCCACATTTTCATGTCCATCAAAAGTTTGAATGTCATAGTAGTTATCATAAATATAATTTAGTTTATCTTATATCTTTGGCCATTTCATTCAGAGGTCAAACTAAGTGTTCCCCTTTTTTCGATTCTTTTTTCAGCTAAAATCATTCGTAATTGGCGCCTGGTGATATCATGCTTCTCAACGAGCTCCACATTATTATATATAAGTCTTTTCACAGCAATATTATAAATTATACTCTCGTCATAAATTATACTCGCGTACCTTGAGTCAGTCTTAAAGGTGGATCATATACCAAACGTTACCCGACCGATGTTGGTCGCTTTTTAAGGGATTAAGGGATTTAAGGGAATAATCCCTTGGAAAAGCGACCAGAATCGGTCTCAACATCGATGACCAAAATCAACACAAAACCACGCACGTATAATTATCACCCGATAAAAATATACCGTGCTGGGTACCTGATGACAACTACGACCCCTTCGATTCTTTTGAGAAAAAATGTCGGAAGTTTGTTGCGCCCCGTGACCCGCAATTCACGTGATTGTCACTCGGGAATTTTGCGTGACATGAAATGCTGTCCATTTGAGAGACTGGATTTTCCATGCATTACGTTCAACTACTTGTTTTCGCGGTTTATATTATGTTTGTATCCTCTTCTAACGGTTTTATATTTGAGTCATTGCGTGCAAGCTGCGTGCGTACAGTAATAAACCCAAACGTAAACGGTACGCGCGATCCCGACACCCTTTGTCCTTGGCGGCAACCCCTTTACACATTCAGAATTGGTTTTTGTAATATGAACACGAGCAAATTCTTCCATTACACGTATTGTGTTGTCCTAAAATATGCCGTCTGTACGATTGGCTCGCTCATTTGTAGCCGAGAGCTCAACATTAGTCTCCCTTCAGTATTCCTTGTTGGAGTACATTCCGAAGGACGTTCACATTGAAGTTGCCAAGTTATAAATACAGCGAAAGTGACTCACCAAGATTTACATAGTGTGATCTAGGGAAATGGGTCCATGAAGCATAAGAAATAATTCGCATTGGAGTTTTTACCCAAAATATCTTATTTTGGAAGGAGATGAGAAATTGAATACGTTGCTTGCGGCCTTCATTCGAAAATTTTTGTCATCAATATTTTCGAAAGTGTGATGAGAGCACCAGAATAAACGGATTATTTCTGACAAATTGTAAACTTAGTGTGTTTTATTAATCATTATTTTGAATGTTATTCTTGCGTGGTTTGGTAAACTATTTGTAATCGACAATCCTAATTGAGTTCCGTATACAATCTCCATCCAGGAATGCCGTAGGATCTAATTACCTGCATCTTAGTAAATTTAAGTGCCGTATAGATTGGACTTCGACTAAATGATACGGTGTCATCGACTAACTCCCTAAAACTACTAAACTGTTTTCGTATTATCACATGCCACCAACTATTCACAAAGTTAAAATACATAGAGGGGAAATTGTGAAAAATGCCATACTTCATATAGGGCAGCTTTCCGAAGAGGCGTTGGAAGCCAGCCACAAGATATAGGAAGATATCGCGAAAAAAAAACCATAAGGAAATTTTCTAGGATTGCCGCGAACCATGACCTTTTCCATACGCTTCTGCTTATATCAGATCCTTTTATTTCTTGCTCTATGGAGGTTCCCCGTAAATTAAAAAAGTTACCACAGGAGGTGAAAATTTTTCCAATTAATAGCACAAATGTTTTAAAATATGAGAAATCTTCATTCTCTGAGTCAGAATAGTATATACATTGACACCCTTTTGTTTTTGAGCTAGTAGCATTAAAAATATTTGTTAGTGGTATTCTTCTTTATTTATGCGCGGTATTCCGAGGTTGTGTGGTTCTATGCCTGGGTAAGATAGGCAATCTAAATGGCACATTAAACCTGTGAAGATGCCGTGACTCGGCAATCGGAGGCCGCCAACAATTATGCCTCTCATCACCAGGGGGAGAGGGCAGCACAGCTCTTCTTCATATGAGTGAATGTGGAGAGTACAGCGATATTCAATTCACTTCTGGCGTGGCAACATTTACTTAAACGGCTGCAGTACTGCGTTGTGGAAGGCAAAGGGAAACCACCACATTATTATCCCGAGGAGTTGCAGGTACTCCAACTTTAAATTATCTAACGTCATTGAATTCTCTCCGGTAAAAAATTCCGGAGGTAAACCAGTCCCACATTCGTATCTCCGGGCAGGGACTACCCGAGAGAGTAGGTACATAGGTCAATTGTAATAAAGTTACGAGAATAGGTACATAGACGTGAGATCACTTAGGACTTGCGGTAAGCTAGAAAACCTTATGGTGGAAGTGCAAAGACTGAATATCGACGTGCAATAGCGAAAATGCGAAATAGCATAGCGAAATGAAATGGCCTGAGGAGGGAGACTTTTGGAGTGAAAGCTGCTGGATAGCACACAGGATTTCTAAATGGTAATGCCGGGGTTGGAATAATGCTCAGAAAGAGAGCTGAAATGCATGCGAAAAGCTTCCTACATATTCCCCACTTCCCAATATGCAATGAAATTATATTTATGGTAATGTTAGATACTAATCCGGTAGATACCGTAAAGATACTGGTTCACACGCCTACGATAGTTTACAAGGATTAAGAAGTTGAAGAAGTGTGGAATGATATCAGGGAAATAATCAAAGAGGTAAGAGATGAAGAAAACCTTATTGTTTTACGTAATTGGAACGCTGTCGTCGTCGAAGGTGAGGATGGAAGAATAAGCGGAAAATATGGATTAAGAAATCGAAATTAAAGAAGAGAAAGGCTCATTCAATAATCTCACGCTATTTAAGAATCACATGGGAAGAAGGTTTAGATGGAAAATGTCAGGAGACAAAAGAAGGCTTCAGCCAGACTATATTTTTTTGAAGCAGAGGTTTAGGAACCAGATAACGGACTGTAAAAGCTACCCGGGGGCAGATGTCGACCGTGTTCATAAATAAGTGATGGTGAAATGCCATCTGCAATTCAAGAAATCAGCGAAGAACGCATGGCAATTGGAGAAACTAAAAGAGACAGAAAATTAACAAGACTTTCCAGGAGAGGAGATCAAGATAGGACTAGATCAGACTGAAAGGTCAGTGGAGAATAGCTGGACAAATGTGGGCTTCAGGAGGCCTCTAGAGAAGTTCTAGCGATAAAAAAAACGTGTAAAGATAAATCGATGGATCACGGATGAAGTCCTAGACCTCATTTAAGAATGGTGAAAGTATAAGAACACGAATACTTAGGAAGGACAGGTTTGCTGCGATAGAATAAAAGTCGAGATTTGCCGCAAAGCGAGGAAAGTCAGAGAAGTGTAGATGAGGAACATATGCGAGCATTTTAAGATCGGAATTTGACCCTGCAATAAGAGACCTGCGAAAGAATAAGGCCCTAGAAATAGATGGTATTCCGGAATAGCTGATGAAAAATACAGGAGAAAATGCCTTAACTCAACTGTATAAAACTATCTGCGATATGCAATCAACAGGAAATTTACCTAGTGACTTCGAGAAGAACATCATCATTTTTATACTCGTAAAGAAGAGAGTAGAGAAGTGCGAAGATTTTAGGACCATAATCTTGACGACATATGCATCGAATATTCTGACTAGAATTATTTACAGGAGAATAGAACGAAGAGCAGAAGAATTCCTGGATGAGAATCAATTCCGATTAAGGAAAAGCAAGGGCACTAGAGAAGAAACTTTGGCTCTAAGGCTGCTCTCAGAAAAGGGAATGAAGAAAAAACCGACTTTCATAGCATTTGTCCATTTAAAGAAGGCATTTTATAATGTGGAATGATATTTCATGCTTAGAATTCTGAAATAAATTGGAGTGCTCTAAAATGATCGTAGAGTTGTTCATAGTTAGCATAAAAACTAATTAGCTGTGATCAAATTTGAACCCAATGGTGGTGAAGCAAAATAAGAGAAGGAAAGAAAAGGGGTTGTATACTTTCCCTTACAATTTTTAGTGTTTTCATGGAGAAAGCCATCAATGAAATTGAAGGATTAAGCTTTGGGTGTCTATATCCACAGAGCAAAAATTACAATGCTACGATTTGCTGGTGACATAGCAGTCATAGCCGAGACTGAGGAAGATTTGAAGGTGACTTGTACAAATATGGAAATAACAATGGCCAGATATCAGCTGAAAATCAACAAAAATAATACATACTAATTGTAAGATATAAAAGACAAGAGACTAAGGAAAGATTAACTAGAAAACCTTAAGCTTGAAAAGGTGGAAGAGTTTTCTTACCTGGGAAACCGAATTACCAACGATGGACGGAGCATTAAGAAATAGTCAGTAGAATAGCGCAGGTGAAGAGTATTTTCTACAAAAAGAAGAATCTTCTAACAGCCTAGAATACAATAATTGAAGTAAGGAAACATTTCATCACATTCTACGTATGGAATAATTTTCTCCATGGAAGCGAGACTTGGTCGCTGACATCAGCAGAAAAGTCAATAGTGGAAGCATTTGAAATGTGATGCAACCAAAGAATGATGAAGGTAAAATGGATTGACCGTGTAAGAAACGAAGAAGTGCTAAGAAGAGTGGGAGAAAACAGAAGCATCCTAAAAACTTTAAGCAAAAGACGGGACAACTTAGTTGCCCATATTATGAGACATGACGGCCGATGAAAACAATAGGTGAAGGACAAGTGGAAGGGGAGAAGGGCAAGGGATGGCCCCGAATGAGTTGCATAGGACAGGTTATAAAAGATGCAAAAGAGAATAAATATGTGGATATGAAAAATTAAGCTTATAGGAGAGAGAAATGGAGAGCTGCGTCAAACCAATCTTAGGACTGCTGGTTCATAATGGCGAATCCAGCATTATCAGGATACCTTAAACAATACGTAATCAAATATATTCCCTTTTTCATTTCGGAAGGGCAGGTAAATTGTTTTTCCATGACCACAATTAATGGTTGACTCTCAATCGCAATCCCACGCTGATGTTGATTTCAATATTTTTCTTAAAAAAAACAACGAACAGTATTAATATGCGAGTATTCCCCAGAAAGAAAAGAACAGCAAATTCTACGCCATATTGTGGTCTAAAAGCTTGCCCTTTTACTCAATGTCCATTAATATCTCGCTACTTCTTTCAGAGAAAAATTATATTTATCCTAAAATCAATTCAAGGCAATCCGATTGCACATCTGAAAATAATATGCAATGACTATCTTCTCACATAAAACAATTGCATTACCAGGTAGTTATTTCCAGGTAAAAAAATTAAAATGCTGTTAATAAAAAATTCTTATTCGATGAGGCAAACGGCGAAGTTAAGACCGGCGTGTAAACGAGGGGCTTATGAAAAGTTAGGTCTCCCAAACCAAGGCGTCGCATAACGCACCACTTCGCAAAATCATGGATTCTCTGTCGTTATATTGGTCCTTCCCCCTTGTCGTCGTAAAAAAATTTTTGATTAGCAACGTAATTATCAGCGCAGCACGCATTCGCGATGGGCTTTCCCATTGGTCCTCCACCAAGTGTTACCTACTGTTTGTCATCAAGTTTGTGCGTGTGAAGATGGTTTCTCCGATTGGAATTCATCGCCAATCGGCAGAAGTGTGTTTTCCGAAGTGCACAGACTTGAAAATTATGCGGAAAAGGCGCAGAAAAGTTACCGCGTACCACCTTAACGTTCGTGACGAGCAGTGGAATTTTCTGAATCAGCGGATAAGATTCTTGCCAAAGTCTTCTGGAACAGAAAATGTGGTCGATTTAATGCTTTAATGCCCAAGGATATGAAAATAAACTACGCGAGGCAATCTGAGACCCATAAATACTCCACATAGGATTCTCCACTCCTATGTTAGTAGTCAGGATTTGGGGAGTCTGGGACAAGGTCAAATTAAGCGTTCCCTTTCACTCCCAGTGAATTCCAGACACGTGCCGAGCCCATAGCTTCTCCCACTCGAGTTGGATATGTTCCCATTGGTAGTTAGCAAGATCTCCTCATACGTGAAGGTAACGTGAATCGTATTTCCCCGTCTCGGCATCGGAAATAACCGAAATAATACCTCTAACTACTTTGTTATTGAACATTTTGAAAATAAATGCTTTTCAATGAGAAAACGGGGACAATCCAAAGTCACTTCCGCGTAGCAACCGCGGGGAAAGGCGTCTCGCTGTACAAGTCCCCATTAGACGCACGTACCGAGGTCGCCTCCGCCCTAAACATGACCATACGCATTTCAAAACTTGGTTTTCAAACATAGCTACCGTCGACATAAGAAGTCAATAGAAATTGGGAGAACCACCTCAGAGAGTGAATTGGTGGGTGCCAACCTGAGTCCATATTCTTTTGGCAATATTTTTTAGAAGTCCATGCAAATGTAAGATCATTAAAACCGATAAAATTGATCCGAGAGCTTCAAAACACCTTACAAGGGAAATTCTGTCAACTAGCATTAATCCCTGATATTTTTCTCGAAAATACCCTTTTCAGGGTATTTAAGGGTATTCAGGGTAAGGGAAATTTAATTTTGTCCTGACACCCCCTATGTACCCCTTAAGGGGTCGATCAGGGCGGGGGGTGCTCACTACTACGTAGTGAGTAATTTCCCCAAGTTTCAGACCGATTGGACCTACGGTTTTGGCCCTATGACCAAAAAACCCGAAAATTTCGGGAATTTTGCTCAATAACTCCTTTATTTGAAGAGATAAAAATATAGTTTAAATTGGAAAGTTGTTCAGTAAGTAACTGGTCATCCATTGCGTGTATTGTTTAACACCTTACACTTCGGGTGTGACCCCTACACTCTGGGGGTAGGGCATGAGGATAAAACTTAAACCTCAATATCTTTCTTATTTGAAGTGATAAATGAAAACTGTAAACGGCAAAAGTGATTTAGTTTAACTGTCCTTCGAATACACTAATCAAAATTTCTCCGACTCCCAAGGATTCAGGGTCAGGGTAACCATGTACCCTAATTTGTAGAGTTAGCATTTTGACAATAAGTATCGAACTTGTTCATCTTTCAACTTTATATACGATAAATTAATTTATTTTTCATAATTCCCTCTTAAAGTGCCCAAAAATCGATTTCAAATGGAGTTTGGACTTCGAAAATTTTTCTCGTTTGGGGGAAACTTATAAAACCTTAAATATCTTCCACATTTGAATAGATAAAGTTTTGCTTTAAACGGCATAGCTGTAAGCATTTTATCATCCTTCGAATGCAATCATCAAATTTTCTAAGACTCATTCAGGGCGCAAAGTAAGGGTACTAGGGTATCCAATTTGAAGAGTTAGCGCTTTGACAGTTATTACAAAAAATGTTTCTCCTTCAACGTTATACACGAATCACTGATTATCTTTTACGAATTCAACCCGTAACTCTCAAAAAGTGAATGGGGAGTCTGGCGCATGACGTCACAGCATCATTTACCTTGAATATCTTCCACATTTGAATAGATAAATTTTTGCTTTAAACGACATAGCTGTAAGCATTTTATCATCCTTCGAATCCAATCATCAAATTTTCTAAGACTCATTCAGGGTCCAAAGTAAGGGTACTAGGGTATCCAATTTGAAGAGTTAGCGTTTTGACAGTTATTACAAAAAATGTTTCTCCTTCAACGTTATACACGAATCACTGATTATCTTTTACGAATTCAACCCGTAACTCTCAAAAAGTGAATGAGGTTTCTGGTGCATGACGTCACAGCGTCATTTACCTTAAATATCTTCCACATTTGAATAGATAAATTTTTGCTTTAAACTGCATAGCTGTTAGCATTTTATTATCCTTCGAATGCAATCTTCAAATTTCCTTGTACTCATTCAGGGTCCATAATAACTGTACTAGGGTATCCAGTTTGAAGAGTTAGCGTTTTGACAGTTAATACAGAAAATGTTCCTCCTTTGTCGTAATATACGAATCACTGATTATTTTTTACGTATTCAACCGGTAAGCCTCCAAAGCTGCATGCCGAAGCTGGCACATGACGTCACAGCAGCATCTAACTTTAATATCTTCCACATTTCAATAGATAAATGTATGATTTAAACGACATAGCTGTTAGCATTTTATTATCTCTCAGATGAAACAATTAAATTTTCTCAGACCCTTGAGGCTCCATTGCCAGGGTGCAAGGGTACCCCTATTTCACGATATATCGTTTTGACGTCTATTACAGAAAATGTTCATCCTTAAAGCTAATAAACGAAACCATACTTTGTATTAACATTTCTGTTCTCTAACATTAATACTTTCTATTTTAATATTCCAAATTAGTGTTGAATTTTTCAGTTTTTAAAATCGAAAGATCATCTCCATCATTCTAATGCAACTTCTAGCATATTTAAAGGTTATTGTTCTGGGTAAATAAATTAAGAAATAAATAATACATTTTTTATTCCATTTGTAATGTGTTTTATTAATATGCGTACATAAAACTTTTCATCCCCGTTTCAGTTGTAAAAACATACTCCCCCTTCAGTCATCCTGAACATCCGGGGATAGTATAGATTTCTCTCTCCCCCATCATAATTAATTAGGGGCAACAACCCCTCTCCATCCGATACTTCACCCATCCTCCAACTCTTACTTCTTGAGGAAGGTGAACACCTCCAGTACATCTTGTAGTCTTCTCCTTAATAATCACTGCCAGAATAAATGGATAGAAAAAAATATCAGATATTTGATAAATTAGATACATTATCATATATTTCACAACGAAAAAGAAATAAACCCTTTTAAATGAGTAGGAAAAGCTTGCCGTGTTGGTGAGGGTATGGGGTGGCGGTCGTGTAAGAGGTGGCGGTCGTGGTAGTAGGGGGTGATTCCCATCCTTCCATAACAAAAGGAAGCGAATAAATTAACATAATAATGAACAATGAGATTTAAGAACTCCAATTCTTTCCTCCATGATCTGTAATATATTTTTGAAGAAGCAGATCTCATTAATTATTTCATTGATTATTATAGCAATAAATTATACTTTTCTTCCTCCCAAGTCGTGAAATTCCGTATATTTCACTCATAATCAACTTAAAGTTGAATCTCAACGTTTACAACACTCATAAATAACACTTTTCACCCATTTCCACGAAACACTGCATGGAAACGGTAGAGTACATTTCTTCTTCTTTATTTTAGGTATTCTAGTTGACATTTTTTCCATTTCCTTTCCTTTCTTATTTCTGCAACTTTTTCTAGTGAGATTTAGGGGTAGGGGGTATCACTGGGGTCATGACTCCGTAACTATCTATGCAGTTATGCCTTTAATTATTGAAATACAAGTGTCCTCCATATAAGATGAGTATTATTTTTTTTATTAGACGAACCATCACTTCACAAATTTGCGTCAAGCTCGGGTGCTTATACTTATGACGTGGGAAGTCAATGAAGATGACAAATATGCGTCGAAAAGTCGGAAAAGATGTTAAAAAATTGACAACACCTCAAAATAAAACAGAAGCATTACTAATAACTAGATATACGTGTAAATAGCACTTTCATTTTAATTTTATAGCACCTTCAATTATAGTTTATAGCATTGCGTAGCGTCTATCTTTTTCTTTTTTCATTATACATTACCAGTAGATGACGACAAAATGCGGTGAAACACAGTTATTTGAAAAATACGGAATAGTTTTATTAATAATGTGTTGGAAAAAATTAATTAAGGAACTAGATATAACTAAACTAGATCACCCCGGTGAACTTCGTACCACCTGATATTCAATGAACGGTTTCAAAACACCAGTTCTAAATCAAGAACGGTTGTACTGATTTTAATAATTTTTGAATTATTATAAAAATATTAGTAAAAAGTGTGCACTCAAGAAAACTACAAGAATAAGTATTACAATGGCTTGTTAGAAAGACATTTTTATTTATTCTATCTACGCTGGGTAGACGGGAGACTTAACTTGCCCGCTCTTGGGACAAGCTTACATAACGCTAGACCGATGCTTGATTGACGTAACAATCTCGTGAATCGGCCCTAAGGAAGAACATTAATATGTTATGACTTATGGCGCGCTATAGTTTTAACTCGGTTAGGTAAAGTGCACCGCGTAAATCTACCCCATGTGCAAACGTACCTCTGTCTACCCTACACATTCGGGTCTATTCCATTGAGCCAAGCACCTTCTGATATACAAGGCAAAACACAAAATATCATCATCGTATAGATCGCTAACGATCTTTGGTAGCGTTTTTAATAACCGTAGTCAAGGTGACAGTCTGAAAAAAACATTCTCAGGAAGAAAGGTAAAGAGGGAGAAATGCTTCTATATTCCAATTGGTGAACTCACCGATTTTGCGCCTTTTAGACGGAAGCGTGCGAAAATGGGCTGGCGGGGGCGGTGGTGTAGCCTGTATGGTCTAGTTTGAGTCTCATTCAATTAGCAGTAAGAGCCGGCAGAGCATTTCCATAGAGCTCGTGACTAAATTTACGAATTTTACCATCGAAAAGACAAATTTGCTGATTAAACATCATAAAAGTCCAGTCATCGCGCCTATGTCGCATTTATTCACGTGCATCGCATCAATATCGCATTTATCACATTAGCAATTTTTACGTATCACTACAAATAACTTATTGGTCATGAAGCACACTCGTTGGTTGACACAAGAGATACCCATTTCCTCTCGTTTCTCATTGTTCTCTAAGCTCTCATGCTTTCACTTATTCTGTTTTTATTTTGCCAACAATGTCAAAAAATTGAAGTATTTTCTCAATTATCATTAGGATACATCTATGCTGGTAATCACTTATTTATTCGAAAAGTCAATGGTTTTCATTACAAAAGTAAGTAAAATCTTCTTCCATATTCAACGTATTTTAATGCGCATCATCCTAATGAGATTTTTTTATTTTGATATTTCGTACAGATAATTTTCGATCACAATTTTTTTTACGTATCTCCAGCTTAATTTAGCTAATTCCACAAGCTGTATAAGTGTTATGCGTCATCAAAATGGCATGTGAGAGTAGTTTCCATTGAGGCAAAGCTGTTTCCTGCTCCGAATTCGATCATTATAATGTAAAATTTTAGAACTCAGGTCTACAAGCTCCTAACATGACTTATGATCCCACAAATCCATACAAATATATTTTAGACGTCAATTTACGGGAAGAAATCTCTTTCACATTCATTCATAGCGATTAATTTACCCACTGGAGGCGCTCCAGGCCCCTCCCCCCCCCCCCCCTTGCCCCCCAAAGCTTTTATTTCTTAGCTTACCATGATCTAACCTTTATGTGATCCGGATGCGTCATGCGTCTTTCAAACAAAAAATTTTTAGAATGTGTTAGCTTTATTTGAGTGATGGAGTCACAGATGGATACCACTTATTTATCTCCAATAGTCAGAAAAATATGGTTCAAACTGGAGGAAAAATATCAATAAAGTTCAAAGCTCATGCCCTAGAGACATAGGAGTAGGAATAATGAACATATTTGAGTAATTATCAAGGATTCTGACTATGGAAAACATAAGTGACTTTTATTCATCTAATCAATGAACAGGTAACATAATTTTTTTGTAGTATATATATTTCAAACCGTCATGAATGATATGTTGATATCAGCACTGTTTGGTTTCCATTTCTTCAATCAAATTAAATAATTATCTCCAAACTTCTTTGCAATACTCTGTGATTAGAATTGTTTTGGTAAATATTGTTGTGTCCATAGACGTCCAGTCGCTCTCGTTGCGGCTCGTGAGAGAACAGGATGCGTTCCAAGTGTAAAAGGACGAGTATTCTGCTCCACAATTGTCAGTTTTTGGTCCAAAGCCGAATCTTAACCTACGGAGCACTAGCCTCCCGGTGAACTAGAGAGAGAGACTAACTCAGACGGTTACAAATTCGTTAAGTGCTTTGACGTTTTGACCCTGATTTCTCCCAAGCTCCTCCGGTTGTAGCCCGGACGGTCCACAACCCCGATTTTCAGGGTCCTGTCCTGATCGTCGTAGGGATGCGACAATATTTTATTCCAATAGATCAGCATTCCTTAGAAAAACAAACTTCCATCACGGTGAAATGCAGGTAATTTACAATACATATTACTGTAATGAAGTTTATTATGAAGAATACTTAGATAGTTTATCTTCAGCGTTTAATTGCAGGCTATGTTTTATTCACGGAGCCTTGATATTGAAATTTTCACTTTAACCAATTTGTTATACTTGTATTAACTTGAGTTTTTATAAACCAAAGCTCCTAAGGCACATTCCATTCTTATCATTGGAATAAATGGAATTAACAGTGACGGCGATTTGGATTTCTCGGTGACAACTAACGCCATCTATTACTATGTATCCAAACAAGGTCGTTAGGCCCACGGATAAAACGTTACGTTAATAATACATAGGAGTAATGCACATGAATTTAATCGAATGATCATTAATCGGGTAAAACAAACTTTATCGGAAGGAAAAGAGTTTCATTTTCAATCGCTTCGTGCAACGAGATTGGTTGGATATTTCACCATCCCCTCCAGGACCAACCTCCTATTATTGCCGAGCATAAATGAATGGGTAAAGGCTAGAACTCCATCAGTGTGTGGTCCAAGGCGTCGCTGATGTGACATCGTCTTGCATACGGTGATAAACAATCATCAAAAACAAGCAAATGACCATTGGAGAGAAAGAGCCACTGGTTACTATTTGCTTTGGAATCCTACGGTACACTTTTCAAATGGAGTGAAAAATATTTGCATTCAGGAAGTATCGGCAAATCAGTAAAATGAAAAAATATTCAAATTTACCAAAAATGACAAATAACAAAGTGTACCGTAGGATTCCAAAGCAAATAGTAACCAGTGGCTCTTTCTCTCCAATGGTCATTTGCTTGTTTTTGATGATTGTTTATCACCGTATGCAAGACGATGTCACATCAGCGACGCC
The DNA here is from genome assembly GCF_921293095.1 of Ischnura elegans. Classification (NCBI taxonomy): domain Eukaryota; kingdom Metazoa; phylum Arthropoda; class Insecta; order Odonata; family Coenagrionidae; genus Ischnura; species Ischnura elegans. The sequence goes on from NC_060252.1 coordinate 89,102,655, forward strand.
TTGGACCACACACTGATGGAGTTCTAGCCTTTACCCATTCATTTATGCTCGGCAATAATAGGAGGTTGGTCCTGGAGGGGATGGTGAAATATCCAACCAATCTCGTTGCACGAAGCGATTGAAAATGAAACTCTTTTCCTTCCGATAAAGTTTGTTTTACCCGATTAATGATCATTCGATTAAATTCATGTGCATTACTCCTATGTATTATTAACGTAACGTTTTATCCGTGGGCCTAACGACCTTGTTTGGATACATAGTAATAGATGGCGTTAGTTGTCACCGAGAAATCCAAATCGCCGTCACTGTTAATTCCATTTATTCCAATGATAAGAATGGAATGTGCCTTAGGAGCTTTGGTTTATAAAAACTCAAGTTAATACAAGTATAACAAATTGGTTAAAGTGAAAATTTCAATATCAAGGCTCCGTGAATAAAACATAGCCTGAAATTAAACGCTGAAGATAAACTATCTAAGTATTCTTCATAATAAACTTCATTACAGTAATATGTATTGTAAATTACCTGCATTTCACCGTGATGGAAGTTTGTTTTTCTAAGGAATGCTGATCTATTGGAATAAAATATTGTCGCATCCCTACGACGATCAGGACAGGACCCTGAAAATCGGGGTTGTGGACCGTCCGGGCTACAACCGGAGGAGCTTGGGAGAAATCAGGGTCAAAACGTCAAAGCACTTAACGAATTTGTAACCGTCTGAGTTAGTCTCTCTCTCTAGTTCACCGGGAGGCTAGTGCTCCGTAGGTTAAGATTCGGCTTTGGACCAAAAACTGACAATTGTGGAGCAGAATACTCGTCCTTTTACACTTGGAACGCATCCTGTTCTCTCACGAGCCGCAACGAGAGCGACTGGACGTCTATGGACACAACAATATTTACCAAAACAATTCTAATCACAGAGTATTGCAAAGAAGTTTGGAGATAATTATTTAATTTGATTGAAGAAATGGAAACCAAACAGTGCAGATATCAACATATGATTCATGACGGTTTGAAATATATATACTACAAAAAAATTATGTTACCTGTTCATTGATTAGATGAATAAAAGTCACTTATGTTTTCCATAGTCAGAATCCTTGATAATTACTCAAATATGTTCATTATTCCTACTCCTATGTCTCTAGGGCATGAGCTTTGAACTTTATTGATATTTTTCCTCCAGTTTGAACCATATTTTTCTGACTATTGGAGATAAATAAGTGGTATCCATCTGTGACTCCATCACTCAAATAAAGCTAACACATTCTAAAAATTTTTTGTTTGAAAGACGCATGACGCATCCGGATCACATAAAGGTTAGATCATGGTAAGCTAAGAAATAAAAGCTTTGGGGGGCAAGGGGGGGGGGGGAGGGGCTTGGAGCGCCTCCAGTGGGTAAATTAATCGCTATAAATGAATGTGAAAGAGATTTCTTCCCGTAAATTGACGTCTAAAATATATTTGTATGGATTTGTGGGATCATAAGTCATGTTAGGAGCTTGTAGACCTGAGTTCTAAAATTTTACATTATAATGATCGAATTCGGAGCAGGAAACAGCTTTGCCTCAATGGAAACTACTCTCACATGCCATTTTGATGACGCATAACACTTATACAGCTTGTGGAATTAGCTAAATTAAGCTGGAGATACGTAAAAAAAATTGTGATCGAAAATTATCTGTACGAAATATCAAAATAAAAAAATCTCATTAGGATGATGCGCATTAAAATACGTTGAATATGGAAGAAGATTGTACTTACTTTTGTAATGAAAACCATTGACTTTTCGAATAAATAAGTGATTACCAGCATAGATGTATCCTAATGATAATTGAGAAAATACTTCAATTTTTTGACATTGTTGGCAAAATAAAAACAGAATAAGTGAAAGCATGAGAGCTTAGAGAACAATGAGAAACGAGAGGAAATGGGTATCTCTTGTGTCAACCAACGAGTGTGCTTCATGACCAATAAGTTATTTGTAGTGATACGTAAAAATTGCTAATGTGATAAATGCGATATTGATGCGATGCACGTGAATAAATGCGACATAGGCGCGATGACTGGACTTTTATGATGTTTAATCAGCAAATTTGTCTTTTCGATGGTAAAATTCGTAAATTTAGTCACGAGCTCTATGGAAATGCTCTGCCGGCTCTTACTGCTAATTGAATGAGACTCAAACTAGACCATACAGGCTACACCACCGCCCCCGCCAGCCCATTTTCGCACGCTTCCGTCTAAAAGGCGCAAAATCGGTGAGTTCACCAATTGGAATATAGAAGCATTTCTCCCTCTTTACCTTTCTTCCTGAGAATGTTTTTTTCAGACTGTCACCTTGACTACGGTTATTAAAAACGCTACCAAAGATCGTTAGCGATCTATACGATGATGATATTTTGTGTTTTGCCTTGTATATCAGAAGGTGCTTGGCTCAATGGAATAGACCCGAATGTGTAGGGTAGACAGAGGTACGTTTGCACATGGGGTAGATTTACGCGGTGCACTTTACCTAACCGAGTTAAAACTATAGCGCGCCATAAGTCATAACATATTAATGTTCTTCCTTAGGGCCGATTCACGAGATTGTTACGTCAATCAAGCATCGGTCTAGCGTTATGTAAGCTTGTCCCAAGAGCGGGCAAGTTAAGTCTCCCGTCTACCCAGCGTAGATAGAATAAATAAAAATGTCTTTCTAACAAGCCATTGTAATACTTATTCTTGTAGTTTTCTTGAGTGCACACTTTTTACTAATATTTTTATAATAATTCAAAAATTATTAAAATCAGTACAACCGTTCTTGATTTAGAACTGGTGTTTTGAAACCGTTCATTGAATATCAGGTGGTACGAAGTTCACCGGGGTGATCTAGTTTAGTTATATCTAGTTCCTTAATTAATTTTTTCCAACACATTATTAATAAAACTATTCCGTATTTTTCAAATAACTGTGTTTCACCGCATTTTGTCGTCATCTACTGGTAATGTATAATGAAAAAAGAAAAAGATAGACGCTACGCAATGCTATAAACTATAATTGAAGGTGCTATAAAATTAAAATGAAAGTGCTATTTACACGTATATCTAGTTATTAGTAATGCTTCTGTTTTATTTTGAGGTGTTGTCAATTTTTTAACATCTTTTCCGACTTTTCGACGCATATTTGTCATCTTCATTGACTTCCCACGTCATAAGTATAAGCACCCGAGCTTGACGCAAATTTGTGAAGTGATGGTTCGTCTAATAAAAAAAATAATACTCATCTTATATGGAGGACACTTGTATTTCAATAATTAAAGGCATAACTGCATAGATAGTTACGGAGTCATGACCCCAGTGATACCCCCTACCCCTAAATCTCACTAGAAAAAGTTGCAGAAATAAGAAAGGAAAGGAAATGGAAAAAATGTCAACTAGAATACCTAAAATAAAGAAGAAGAAATGTACTCTACCGTTTCCATGCAGTGTTTCGTGGAAATGGGTGAAAAGTGTTATTTATGAGTGTTGTAAACGTTGAGATTCAACTTTAAGTTGATTATGAGTGAAATATACGGAATTTCACGACTTGGGAGGAAGAAAAGTATAATTTATTGCTATAATAATCAATGAAATAATTAATGAGATCTGCTTCTTCAAAAATATATTACAGATCATGGAGGAAAGAATTGGAGTTCTTAAATCTCATTGTTCATTATTATGTTAATTTATTCGCTTCCTTTTGTTATGGAAGGATGGGAATCACCCCCTACTACCACGACCGCCACCTCTTACACGACCGCCACCCCATACCCTCACCAACACGGCAAGCTTTTCCTACTCATTTAAAAGGGTTTATTTCTTTTTCGTTGTGAAATATATGATAATGTATCTAATTTATCAAATATCTGATATTTTTTTCTATCCATTTATTCTGGCAGTGATTATTAAGGAGAAGACTACAAGATGTACTGGAGGTGTTCACCTTCCTCAAGAAGTAAGAGTTGGAGGATGGGTGAAGTATCGGATGGAGAGGGGTTGTTGCCCCTAATTAATTATGATGGGGGAGAGAGAAATCTATACTATCCCCGGATGTTCAGGATGACTGAAGGGGGAGTATGTTTTTACAACTGAAACGGGGATGAAAAGTTTTATGTACGCATATTAATAAAACACATTACAAATGGAATAAAAAATGTATTATTTATTTCTTAATTTATTTACCCAGAACAATAACCTTTAAATATGCTAGAAGTTGCATTAGAATGATGGAGATGATCTTTCGATTTTAAAAACTGAAAAATTCAACACTAATTTGGAATATTAAAATAGAAAGTATTAATGTTAGAGAACAGAAATGTTAATACAAAGTATGGTTTCGTTTATTAGCTTTAAGGATGAACATTTTCTGTAATAGACGTCAAAACGATATATCGTGAAATAGGGGTACCCTTGCACCCTGGCAATGGAGCCTCAAGGGTCTGAGAAAATTTAATTGTTTCATCTGAGAGATAATAAAATGCTAACAGCTATGTCGTTTAAATCATACATTTATCTATTGAAATGTGGAAGATATTAAAGTTAGATGCTGCTGTGACGTCATGTGCCAGCTTCGGCATGCAGCTTTGGAGGCTTACCGGTTGAATACGTAAAAAATAATCAGTGATTCGTATATTACGACAAAGGAGGAACATTTTCTGTATTAACTGTCAAAACGCTAACTCTTCAAACTGGATACCCTAGTACAGTTATTATGGACCCTGAATGAGTACAAGGAAATTTGAAGATTGCATTCGAAGGATAATAAAATGCTAACAGCTATGCAGTTTAAAGCAAAAATTTATCTATTCAAATGTGGAAGATATTTAAGGTAAATGACGCTGTGACGTCATGCACCAGAAACCTCATTCACTTTTTGAGAGTTACGGGTTGAATTCGTAAAAGATAATCAGTGATTCGTGTATAACGTTGAAGGAGAAACATTTTTTGTAATAACTGTCAAAACGCTAACTCTTCAAATTGGATACCCTAGTACCCTTACTTTGGACCCTGAATGAGTCTTAGAAAATTTGATGATTGGATTCGAAGGATGATAAAATGCTTACAGCTATGTCGTTTAAAGCAAAAATTTATCTATTCAAATGTGGAAGATATTCAAGGTAAATGATGCTGTGACGTCATGCGCCAGACTCCCCATTCACTTTTTGAGAGTTACGGGTTGAATTCGTAAAAGATAATCAGTGATTCGTGTATAACGTTGAAGGAGAAACATTTTTTGTAATAACTGTCAAAGCGCTAACTCTTCAAATTGGATACCCTAGTACCCTTACTTTGCGCCCTGAATGAGTCTTAGAAAATTTGATGATTGCATTCGAAGGATGATAAAATGCTTACAGCTATGCCGTTTAAAGCAAAACTTTATCTATTCAAATGTGGAAGATATTTAAGGTTTTATAAGTTTCCCCCAAACGAGAAAAATTTTCGAAGTCCAAACTCCATTTGAAATCGATTTTTGGGCACTTTAAGAGGGAATTATGAAAAATAAATTAATTTATCGTATATAAAGTTGAAAGATGAACAAGTTCGATACTTATTGTCAAAATGCTAACTCTACAAATTAGGGTACATGGTTACCCTGACCCTGAATCCTTGGGAGTCGGAGAAATTTTGATTAGTGTATTCGAAGGACAGTTAAACTAAATCACTTTTGCCGTTTACAGTTTTCATTTATCACTTCAAATAAGAAAGATATTGAGGTTTAAGTTTTATCCTCATGCCCTACCCCCAGAGTGTAGGGGTCACACCCGAAGTGTAAGGTGTTAAACAATACACGCAATGGATGACCAGTTACTTACTGAACAACTTTCCAATTTAAACTATATTTTTATCTCTTCAAATAAAGGAGTTATTGAGCAAAATTCCCGAAATTTTCGGGTTTTTTGGTCATAGGGCCAAAACCGTAGGTCCAATCGGTCTGAAACTTGGGGAAATTACTCACTACGTAGTAGTGAGCACCCCCCGCCCTGATCGACCCCTTAAGGGGTACATAGGGGGTGTCAGGACAAAATTAAATTTCCCTTACCCTGAATACCCTTAAATACCCTGAAAAGGGTATTTTCGAGAAAAATATCAGGGATTAATGCTAGTTGACAGAATTTCCCTTGTAAGGTGTTTTGAAGCTCTCGGATCAATTTTATCGGTTTTAATGATCTTACATTTGCATGGACTTCTAAAAAATATTGCCAAAAGAATATGGACTCAGGTTGGCACCCACCAATTCACTCTCTGAGGTGGTTCTCCCAATTTCTATTGACTTCTTATGTCGACGGTAGCTATGTTTGAAAACCAAGTTTTGAAATGCGTATGGTCATGTTTAGGGCGGAGGCGACCTCGGTACGTGCGTCTAATGGGGACTTGTACAGCGAGACGCCTTTCCCCGCGGTTGCTACGCGGAAGTGACTTTGGATTGTCCCCGTTTTCTCATTGAAAAGCATTTATTTTCAAAATGTTCAATAACAAAGTAGTTAGAGGTATTATTTCGGTTATTTCCGATGCCGAGACGGGGAAATACGATTCACGTTACCTTCACGTATGAGGAGATCTTGCTAACTACCAATGGGAACATATCCAACTCGAGTGGGAGAAGCTATGGGCTCGGCACGTGTCTGGAATTCACTGGGAGTGAAAGGGAACGCTTAATTTGACCTTGTCCCAGACTCCCCAAATCCTGACTACTTATGTTTCCATTGATTCCCACCAGTCGCAATAAATAGAGACGTTTCAGTCGGTAGGATACGGTTAAACATACGCATTAGCCCGCAAGAGATGCACTACGCGTTGAGCGTAATCGTTTATTGCTCAAAATCAAGGTTAGTTAAATAATATTAAGCTTAACTTTATATCTAATAATTAAAATGACGCAGATAAACATTTATCAGTGCAAACAATTCTTCACCCTTCTACCCTTCTAAAACCCTTCTAAACATACGTATTAACCCACAAAACGTATTTGTAAATATGGTCCATCGATTAAGGTACTTAATCATTATCAAGTTTATTGTTCGATTCCCACCAGCGGTAACTTTTTTCATAACATCCTTTTACTTTTTCTTTTTCATAAACCTGCTATTCACAATTATATTGATGATTTTCACTGATAATTTAATTCTCATCATAATTAGTCAACAATCCTAAGATTGGTTTGACGCAGCTCTCCATTTCTCTCTCATATCCGCTAATCTCTTCATAGCTACATATTTATTCTCTTTTACATCCTTCATAACCTGTCCGATATAACTCATTCGGGGCCGTCCCTTGCCCTTTTTCCCTTCCACTTGTCCTTCAACGATTGTCTTCATCAGACCATCGTGCCTCAAAATGTGGCCAACTAAGTTGTCCCTTCTTCTGTTTCATGTTCTTAGGAGGCTTCTCTTTTCTCCCACTCTCCTTAGCACTTCCTGGTTACTCACACGGTCAATCCATTTTATCTTCATCATTCTTCGGTAGCACCACATTTCGAATGTTTTCCACTCTTGACTTCTCTGCTGCTGTCAACGTCCAAGTCTCGCTTCCATAGAGAAACATACTCCATTCTAAAATTTAATTCTGTGCGAGGAAATGTTTCTGTGACGCGCGACGTCTGATGTTTTCCCATTTTTTCACAAGAAGGCTTCCTTTGAATTGTTGCATTTTCGTCTCGCACCAAGACGCACGATTAAGATACACATGTATTTGGTTTCCTTTTATGTTGAAAAATTATATTGTCAACTCATTCTTACCATTCATGCCTAGTTTTCGAATCGGATTTCGATTTTATTAGAACTTATAAAACCCTTCCGACTAGAAAAAAATAACAGGAAAAGCTATATT